>NC_052163.1:116704911-116948591 GCF_902713615.1 Scyliorhinus canicula | reverse complement strand
CTCCCTTTTCTTCCCCCTCCCTCCCTTTTCTTCCCCCTCCACCCCCCCCCCCCCCCCCAATTGACTTCAGCTGTGTTTTCCTTGTGATCAGGGAGGGGGGATTGTCACCCCCCCATGTTGTTCCCTTTTTGTAACTTTCCACTCTTTTCTCTTTCTCCTCCTCTCCCCTCCCTCCCCCGGGTTGCACGTCCCTTTGGTATGGCAACTGCTCGGCCCAGGACCGCAAGGAACTTCAGAGAATCGTGAATACCGCCCAGTCCATCACACGAACCTGCCTCCCATCCATTGATTCCATCTACACCTCCCGCTGCCGGGGGAAAGCAGGCAGCATAATCAAGGATCCCTCGGTGGGAGGAAACCCACGCACACAGGGGGAGGACGTGCAGACTCCACACAGACAGTGACCCAGCCGGGAATCGAACCTGGGACCCTGGAGCTGTGAAGCATTTTCTAACTTCTTCCATCGGGCAGGAGATACAGAAGTCTGAGAACACGCACGAACAGACTCAAAAACAGCTTCTTCCCCACTGTCACCAGACTCCTAAATGACCCTCTTATTGACTGACCTCATTAACACTACACCCTGTATGCTTCATCCAATGCCAATGCTTATGTACATCTTGTGTTGCCCTATTATGTATTCTCATGTATTTTCTTGTATTTTCTTGAATTTTGTTTAATTCCCTTTTCTTCCATGTACTTAATGTACTTAATGGGGCAGCAGGGTAGCATGGTGGTTAGCATAAATGCTTCACAGCTCCAGGGTCCCAGGTTCGATTCCCGGCTGGGTCACTGTCTGTGTGGAGTCTGCACGTCCTCCCCCTGTGTGCGTGGGTTTCCTCCGGGTGCTCCGGTTTCCTCCCACAGTCTAAAGATGTGCGGGTTAGGTGGATTGGCCATGCTAAATTGCCCGTAATGTCCTAATAAAAGTAAGGTTAAGGGGGAGGGTTGTTGGGTTACGGTATAGGGTGGATACGTGGGTTTGAGTAGGGTGATCATGGCTCGGCACAACATTGAGGGCCAAAGGGCCTGTTCTGTGCTGTACTGTTCTATGTTCTATGATTTGTTGAGCTGCTCGCAGAAAAATACTTTTCACTGTACCTCGGTACACGTGACAATAAACAAATCCAATCCAATCCAATCCAATCCCTCTGACTTCATTTTCCCCTTCTCCTTCCTCTTTTTCCCTCCTTTCTCTCCCGTTTTCCTATCTTACTCTTCGTTGCTGGCCTCAAACAGGTTTTGGAACAGGCCGACAAACTGCCCCCATGCATCCCGGAAGCCCTTCTCCGATCCTGGGGTGGCGTACTTAATCTTCTCCAGGTGGAGAAATTCCGAGAGGTCAGCGAGCCAGTCTGCAGCTTTGGGCGGTGCTGCCGATCGCCAGCCGAGCAGGATTCTCCGGTGTGCGATTAGGGAAGCGAAAGCGAGGGCGTTGGCCCCCTTCCCCATGTGTAGCTCCGGCTACTCCGATACCCCGAAGATTGCCACTATTGGGCATGGCTTCACCCTCACCCCCACAACCTTGGACATTGCCTCGGAGAAGGCTGCCCAGAACCCAACAAGTTTGGGACAAGCCCAGAACATGTGGGTGTGGTTGGCCGGGCCCCTCTGGCACTGTTCACATTTACCCTCCACCTCCGGGAAGAACCTGCTCATTCGGGTTCTGGTCAGGTACGTTCTGTGCACCACTTTGAGCTGCATTAGGCTTAGCCTTGCGCAGGCGGAGGTGGAGCTCACCCTGCTAAGTGCTTCGCTCCAGAGTCCCCACCCTACCTCTGTCCCCAGTTCGTCCTCCCATTTTTGTCTGGTCTCGTCCAGTGGTGTCTGAGCTCTGTTCAGTAACTGTCCGTATATTTTCCCACATAGCCCCCCCCTCCTTGCTGCTTGTGCCTATCAGGTCCTCTAGTAGTGTGCTTTCTGGGGCCCCGGGGTACCCTACTGTCTCTTTGCGAAGGAAATGTTTTATTTGCAGGTGCCTCATTTCCTGTCCTTTCGATAGTCTCCACTTCTTAGTCAGTTTGTCCAGTGTCGCCAGTCTGTGCCCTATGTAAAACATGTGCTGCTTTGTTGAAGGCTCTATGCTTTGGCTAAGAAGTTAAACTGCGACTGGTGAAAAAGATTTCCTGGAACTATCTTTAAATGCCAGAGAGTTGATATAACCATCGATAAACATCACAGACACAGACATTCATATGATGGCTGTAATGATATGCAGCCATGTATCCAATGGGTAATCAGAACAAGACACAACCAATGGGTAATCAGAAAACCCAGTGGTGGCATCACCACAAGAGGGCACCACACAACCACTATAAAAAGACAAGACGCACAGGCCCTCTCCCCCTTCCATTGGCAGAAACCTGGAGAGCAAGATGTGTGTAGTAAGCAGCACCGCCACACCACTATATGTTCATATAGTAGAGTCTACTATGTTACTAGAGTCAGATCAGTAGAGTGTAGAACTCATTTAGGAGCTCTGTTAATTGCTCAATAAATATCTTCAACTTACCTTGAGGTCTGGAGCATTCTTCAACAGCGCCTACACCAAGTAGCGGCTTATGTTACTCCAAAGTACCCTAACAACACAATGGCCACATTGCTGTTTGTGGGAGCTTGCTGTGCACAAACTGGCTGCCTCATTTACTACATTACCAAAATGACTGCACTTTAAGAAATATTTTATTGTCTTTGAAGCACTTTTGGACATCCCAAAAGATCTAAAAGTTATGATATACGTACAAATCTTACTTTCCAAAGACCCATATATATATATATATATTTTATGTGCGTCCACTCTTAAAATCGTAGAATCCCGACAGTGCAGAAGGAGACCTTTCGGCCCATTGAGTCTGCACCGACCACCTGAAAGAGCACCCTCCACAGGCCCACTCACTGTCGCCCCATCTAACCTTTCAATTTAGGGACAATTTAGCATGGCCAATCCACCTAACAAGCACGTCTATCAGGAGTTGTGGGAGGAAATCGGAGCACCCGGTGGAAACACATGCAGACGCGGAGAGAATGTGCAAACTCCACAAAGACAGCCACCCGAGGTTTGAATCGAACCTGGGTCCATGAGGCAGCAGTGCTAACCACCGTGCCGCTCTACATGTTGTGCCTGATTTAGTTTTTAAAAGTGGGACAGTCGTTGTGGATGTTAGGTGTGATGATATGATCTGCGTACTCGTCTGCCATTGGGCCAGAACGTCGGCTTACCATTGGCCCTGGTCGGTCATGTGCCTCTCGACCGATTGGCCGAGAGGCTGAGTTAACCACGCCTCTATCAACGAGGTATAAATGCTCAGAAGCCTGACGATCGTCCCTTTCCACTGTATACGATCGCCAGGCTGTGTTCTAGTTAATTAAAGCCTGACATTGGTAAATCACTTGCCTCACGTGCAGTCGATGGTGCATCATTAGTGAAGGAATGTGATTAAAGTCTTAAAGCACTAATGGTCCCACGGGAAACTCCCAAGTCTGAAAGGTGCTATCAGAAGGTTAATTTTTGTTTGAAAATAGGTATCAAGTTGAATTGCAAGGGAAATGGGTTGAGAACACTCAGGGGAAATAGAGTCCGTCCCTAGGGTTTTTCAAAACAAGCCCCTGGAGCTTAGGGTCTGCCAGAAAAAGCAGCTCATGTATTGTTGTTTAAAAATGTGGTCTATCAACCCTGAACAAGTTTTGTTACACTTCATGTGGTTGGAATGTGTGAACAATAGCCATCAGCATAACTATCACAGTGTGATGTTACAGTAAGAAGTCTTGCAACACCAGGTTAAAGTCCAACAGGTTTGTTGGACTTTAACCTGGTGTTGTAAGACTTCTTACTGTGCTCACCCCAGTCCAACGCCGGCATCTCCACATCAGTGTGATGTTACAACGGAGGGCTAAAACCATTCAACACATTTCTATGTAAACCTACTGCTCCAGCAGAAATTAATAATGGTAACAATCTTTATTAGTGTCACAAGTAGCCTTACATTAAATTGAAATAAGTTTAAAACCAAGTGGAGATATGTTTTCTTAAAAAAAAGCTATAAAACTGGCACTGGGCAAAAACATTGAAGCTCCCTGCCTCCCCACTTTAAAAATAGTATAATTTAGTTCGGATTTCCAGCATTTGCCTTCATTCAATATCAAAATATTTTCAAATTAACCCCTCCCCTCTTGATTTTCTGATGCTTGAAGGAAATGCAAATGAGGCAGAGTTATTTAAAGTGGGGCTGATACAATAGTTGCAGGCAGTTCTGGGTGTGGGCTCGTGCTTGCTTGCAGTAGATTTTTCTTCCGCTCTTTGGGAATTTTCATACCTTGAGGAGGATCCTTAAAATTCCTGCACTGATTTTGAATCTGAAATAGTGCGACCGATTCTTCAAAGAGGTAGGAATCCTTCGCTGTCTTGCCACCTATTTGGATTTTCTTTTAGAAAGGGCTATTTTGAGGGAAATTGTGAAATTGTTGCTCAAGAACCCTCTTCTCTACCCACTCACCCACTCTCCCTCTATTTCTATATCTGTAACTCTTCACCTTTTCTTTCTCTCCCAGCCTTTCAATTCTCTTCTCTCAAATCCCCCTCCATTCCTTCCCCCCATCTTATTTATTAGTCTCTTCCATGTTCTCCTTGCTCTGTCCTTCTTTTCACTGCTGTCTGTCAATCTATTTTTTCACTTCTCTCCACATTGACTCTGTCTCTATCCATTCATCTCTGCCTCTGCTTTCCTTTCCTTCCCTCTCTCTGATGGGGAATGTGACATGAATTAAGTTTTGATTTATTGTCATGTGTACCGAGGTGTAGTGAAAAGTATTGGTCTGCAAAGTCCAGGCAGATGGTTCCATATATGGAGGGGAGTGGGGGGGGGGGGGGGGCATACAATAGATACACAAAGTAAATACATAGATATAGACATCGGGTGGAGCATGCGGAGTGTAGTGCTGCATAGTCGAGAAGATCCATGACATCAGTTCAGTCCATAAGAGGGTCTTTCAGGAGTTTAGTAGCAGTGGAGAAGAAGCTGTTTTTGAACCTGTTACTGCTTGTTCTCCGACTTTAGTACAGTAGTCCCCCGTTATACCGCGGGTGTTGGGGTCCAAGACAGCCGCCCGCGTTGCATCCGAGCCGCGGATAGCCTACGAAAATTTTGAAAGAGCAACACACGGCCAGATAATGTTCTACTGCGGGAAAGAATAATTACAAGTGAACCTATCAGGGTAGTTTCAGGTATTGTGGATGTAATAACCTTACAATGTAAGAATAGAAGGGCGTTTTAAATAAAAAACATCAAAAGTTCTTTCAAGTTTTAAATTTATTAAAAAATACCACTCAAAAATATATACAATAATACATGAAATAGCACTTACACGCATATTTTAAAAAATCATTTAAATCACATGACAAAGTCTGTGAGTTTCTTCTGGCACATCCCCTTCCTCACCTTGACTGTCAGAAACGGTCTCAACATAAGTTCTCAACTGTCCTCATCTTTCTCCCACCCACGGAGGGTTGACTCTGGCACACCAGTCTCTCTGGATAATTTTGCCTTTGTTTCTATCAAATTTATCTTTTCCTTTACTGTGTAAGACTTGCGCTTGGGCATTTTGTATTTATACGCTTTAATTACAAATCATCGCGGCTATTTATCGCGGCTAATCGGAATGACAAACAAGTTCACCGGCTTAAAAAGGTGTTGTTTCAAAAAGAGTGAAAAAAGTTGGGGTCCATAAGCGCCCCCGCTGTATATCGCGAACCGCGGTATTGCGGGGCGTGGTATAACGGGGGACTACTGTATCTTCTGCCCGATGGAAGAGAGAATAACCTGGGTGGGAAGGGTCTTTGATAATGCTGCCCACTTTCCCAAGACAGCGGGAGATGGAGACAGGGCGCACGATCCAATGGTTACGCTGCCCCGGAAAAGAAGTTTGCGAGGCGTAGCGATGCAAATCCTGTCGCGTGTGCAAATCTGCATTCCCGAGGTACCTGAGTCTTTGGGATTCACTCCCTTCATCTCCGAGAACCTGGGTGCGTGCCGTTCAGCACTGGTCCTCACAAATGGGGACCAGCTGGAATGGCACCCGTGGGGGTCTTTCAAGGGATCGAACACTTTCTCCCCCCCTCCCCTAAAAGCACAGTGGGTGTACCTACACCTCAAGGACTGCAGTGGCTCAAGAAGGCAGCTCACCACCACCTTCTGAAGAGCAACTAGAGATGGGCAATAACTAAGGACGCCCACATCCCGTAAATGAATAAATAAAAAAATAAAAAATGATCTGAAGATTTTTGATCCAAGTGGTGTATAGTCTGGGAGAAGGCCTTCTTAAGCTGCTATATGGTAAAGTTTAGAGTGAGTTGAGTGTGTAAGTGAAGTGGGAGGGTAGGTGGCTGTGACAGGTGGGGGAGATGGTGAGTCAGGTCGGTTGGGATAGTCAGTTGGCCCAGGTGTAGTTGCAATGAATGATCGTTAGTTTGGCCGGACTAGTTGGGTGGTTTGGGTGTGGTCCGAAGTGGCTTTAAGATTATGAACTTTTTTTCTGGGTAACTATTTAAGGTCAGACAGTAGGAACCGTCTCTGTCAGTGCTTCTCAAACTATCTGATGTGGCGGACCGGCAGTTTTTTATTTCAATGTGCCAGGGACCGGTGAGCGAAACAAGCCAATCCAGCTGGGGGTTCGGGGGGTGGGGATGTGACACCCCAGAAAGTTTTTTGAGATATATCTTATTGCAGGGGCAATTATATTACATTATATTATATTATTGCAAATATAATGGATATATAATCTGAGATTATATATATAAACTGAGATAATGTAATATTTCTTTCATTTTTATAGCTGTACATTTTCCAGTGGAAGAGGGCTGGGTCAGTGAATTCAGATCCCCCCCCCCCCCCAAGCACGGCCCGAGGACGCACCCCCCCCCCCCCCCCAGCCCCCAGCACGGCCTGAGGATGCAACCCCCCCCCCCCCCCCCCCCCGCCCCGCTCAGCACGAGGACGGAACCTTGGAACGCTCCAGCTCCAGCTCCAGCTCAGCACTCACCTTTGCGCAAGTGTGAAAGTGTTTCTTTCCTGGGAGTACTCCACGTACCGGCAGACGGTACGCGTACCACACTTTGAGAAGCACTGGTCTATGTCATCCTTTTGGTATTTTCTCATTGTAGAATAATTGCCCAATGGAAGTTTAAACTTCCAGAACAATTAGTGTATATAATCCTTTAACACAAGGGGCGGGATTCTCTAATCCCGCGGCAGAGTGTCCATGCCGTCGTAAACGCCCTTGCGTTTTACGATGGCGTGAACGGGCCGCTGCCAGGACTAATTCTGGCCCCTACAGAGGGCCAGCACGGCGCCGGAGCGGTTCGCACCACTCCAGCTGCCGATCCCGGTGCGAATTGTGCGTCGCGGGATCCGCACATGCGCAGTGGCCTCCTTCAATGCGCCGACGCAACGTGGCGCAGGACTACAGGGGCCGGCGCGTAGGAAAGGAGGACCCCAGCCACAGAGTCCGGCCCACCAATCAGTGGGCCCCGATCGCGGACCAGGCCACATCGGAGGCCCCCCCCCCCCCCCACGGGCTGCCACCCGACCCTTCGCCGGCGGGACTCGTTCTTTTTTTTACGGCCGCTCACCGCGCAAACCACGCCAACGCCAATGGCACCGATTCTCCACTCTGCGGAAAATTGCGTGCCGGCGTCGGGGCAACGTGGCCCGGTCACGGAGATTCTCCGGCCCGGCCCAGAGCTGGGGGAATCCCGCCCATGGTCTTCGGACAGAAGTGGGGGGGATGGAGTGAGGTGGTATCCCCAGAGCATCTTTAGACAATTCAACGGTACTTAACTAGATAGTGACCCAGGAAATGTTCGATAGATTAAAACCTAGTCTAACTCTTGGGTAACTACACAACGTCCAGCCCCCACCATGCACTACCCTGCCCCAAGCCTCCCCACACACTACCCTCCTGACCTGATCATCTACTTATCCATCTCATCCACCTCAGTCGCCTTACCCACTAATGCACCTCGTCCCACCGACCAATTCACTCACTCTCTCGCACTCACTCATTTTCAGATTGGACACTTAAACTTGGGGCAACTTGTCTTTTAATAAGGATGGGCGATCTGCCTTCTCTGTCCATGGGACCCTCATTTCTGGGACAGCTGGGGTTGGAACACCCCGGCAGAAAAGTGGAGCAGCATCAGGTCCGGGAAATCCAACATTGTATTCGGCTCCTCTAAGATTTGGTTCATTCTCATTTATAGTGCCTGGGGTTATACGTGGTGGCACCGATTGGCAACTGGGCTGGATTTCTGAGTACGAGGGAAGGGGGATTATTCGGGCGTTTTACCCATCAGGTTGCGCAAGCAGAAGCCTCTTTTTCTGGAAGGTTCCCGCCCTGGAGTCCACCTGAATGATGGGTTTGGCTCCTTGTCCAGCAGGGAATGGCTTTGGAGGAGAGACCAGGTCCCGGACAGTTTGGGTATTGCAGATGTGAGTGGGAGCATGGTGTTGGCAAAGTGTCTTTTAGTTGGAAGCTGCCGCATGTGGGTGCAGATAAAGCAACGACACTGCCCCCTCAACCAATCGTATTAAAAATTCCTATGGGGACGTCAAGAGGGGGGAACATCAAGAGGGGGAACATCAAGAGGGGGGGACATCAAGAGGGGGAGTTTAATGGCTAAAATCTGGGTGGGTTTGGAGTGGGTGGGTTGTTAAAATTGTAAAAAAAAATCTCCAAGTTTCATCCCGCCCTTCTGTTTTTTTGGGAAGGTCGATCGATGGGAAGGCCATGCAATAAATATTGACGAAAATTTTTATATTAAATTAAATATTGTAAAGATGATGCTTGACAGAAACTTTCCCTGTTTTTCAGCGTTAACACTGGCTGCCTAGGTAACCTGGATCATTTGGTCAGGAGGGCGGGGGTGGGAAAGTAGGTACATTGAGGGAAGGTCAGAGCTGTTTCTAGGCCTGAGGAGCAGGAGCGCTTCTTTCTAGTCCGACCCAACAACCCTGCCTCGACCCTGCCCATCCTCAGACACTCTCCCGACATATTCTTTGTTTTAATTCAATCACAGAACACTGACATCGTCGGCAAGGCTCAGACTTATTGCCTACCCCCTGTAAGTGGTCTTAACTGAATGGCTTGCTCGGCCATTTTAGAAGGCCCGGAGTTGCAGGTAGGTCAGATCGGGGTAAAGACAGCAGATTTCCTTCCCTCTCCTAAATGGCACTTGGTGAACCTGAAGGATTTTTAACGCCGATCTTGTAACTCTGCAGTCAGCATTGTTGAGACTAGCTTTTGATTTCGGATTAATCATCGTAACCATAATTTAAATTCCCTCAGCTGCTGGGGGGGGGGGGGGGGGGGGGGGCAGATCTTTATTCTAAAAACGAAATTTATCTGAGCACCTTGGGATTCCCTGAAAGGCGCTATATAAATGAAAGTTCTCGCTTTTGTTTCCTTTCATTCACTTTTTTCACTTTCTTTTTCTTTTGTTTTTTGTTGCTCTCCGACAGGTAAAGAATGAGAAAATATTTACGACTATTTGAAAAGGCTGCGCTGTTGTGCATAGGCGTTCTGGGATTGGTGTTCCTTTTCAACCATGACCGTCCACCACGAGAGATTGATGAAACTCCCACGGAGGTTGTCAAAGCCACCATCGTACGCCCCATCAGGAGAGAGAAACAAGAAACGGCTTCCTTGTGCATCGGAAACAAAACCGTCATGGGTCTGCCCAAATTTGCTGAGGAGCCTCAGCACATCAAGGACTTCCTAATGCACAAACACTGCAGGGAATTTGACCTCATTCAGAATGTCCCGGGGAAGTGCGGGGGTCGCAATAATTCCCATAACGTCTTCCTGCTTCTGGTGATCAAATCTAGCCCCTTGAATTACGACCGGCGCGAAATGGTGAGGAGGACCTGGGGGAAAGAGCGAGTGTTCCAAGGAGTCCAGATCAGGACGGTCTTCATCACTGGAGTTGCTCCTGACCAAAAAGAAAGGAAGAAGCTGAATCGGGTATTGGAGATGGAGAACCAGCAGCATCAAGACATCTTGCAGTGGAATTTCATAGACACCTTCTTCAATCTCACTCTCAAGCAGTACAAACTGATGCAGTGGCTGGATGATTATTGCCCCGGGGCCCAATTCATCTTCAATGGAGATGACGATGTCTTTGTCCATAGTGACAATATGGTGGAGTACTTGCAAGACATGAACGCTTCTCAGCACCTGTACGTGGGATATCTCATTGCGTTGGTGGGCCCTATCCGGGAAAAGTGGAGCAAGTATTACGTCTCGCAGTTGGTGACTCAGAACAATTCCTATCCACCCTATGTAGCCGGAGGGGGCATCCTCATGTCCAGGTTCACAGCCATCGCCATCTACCGTGCTGCCCGTGCCATTGAGTTCCTCCCCATCGATGATGTTTTCTTTGGCAAGTGTCTGGAGGTGGGTGGATTGGCCCCCAAATCACACATGGGGTTCCGGGTGAATGGAGTGAAAGGGGTGACTCCCCAGGATGACTCGTTCAACCCATGCTATTACCGTGATGTCCTCATGGTACACCGTTTTCAGCCCCACGAGCAGTTGCTAATGTGGGAGGCTGTGCATGAAAGTAGCCTGGACTGTGCTCGGTCACCACAGCAAACTGATTGACAACAGAAGCAGGTCTCGAGAAGTTAGCAAACGACTGTGGGAGGAACTCAGAACACTGTGAATGGGATATGATCTATTTATTGAAAAACATGGAGAATTCAACAGGTTATTGCATTTTTCGATTGGCCATGAAGGGGCATATCTTGTTTAATAATTGTCTCGTCACTCTCCTCTTTCCACCATGATTCGGCCTCCAGTTGCTGAATGCTGGCAAGGATCTTGGACCATAAGGGGCGGCACAGCTCCGTTCACTGTCCACCTTGTCTTGTGTCCTCCCAAACACACTCATTACAGAATGATCAGGCACTGCCCAAACAAAATGGACACCAGTTGGAGATCCTCTGCTGCTGGGACGGAACAAACGCATTTGGCACTGAACGCTTAGTCACACACACCCACACCCAGTCATCGGCGAGAGTTTGAGCCAACCTTTTTTTATACCTGGTCAATGTTTCTATTGGGTTTACCTCTAATATAATATATATACATATAATATATATACATGTATGTATGTTTTTCCCACCCTCATTGCCCCACCCAAAGCTTGGAGGGTCAGAACCAATGTAATTTAGTGTTTCACTGAGCACAACGTCTGGAGGTGTCCTTGGATAAGGGACTGAATGAAGGATCTTAAAATCATTCATGGGGCACATTGATGTTGTAATATGGAGCGAGTGAATGGATGAACGAGAGGGATGGCAGAACTGGCACCCCCTCATCCTCAATTCTAATAAACAGCTCAAACTCAATTGTGTTCCTTCCTGTTGTCAAAGGTGTTGGTTTAGTTCCTCAATTCCTTGTCATTTAAGTTTGGACGAGTGTTTTGCCACCTTTAGACCCTGATACTCAGGTACCAGGCTTCTTCCTGTCCTCTAAAAATCTACTGATATTTTTCCGACTATTTGTGGGACATTGCTGTTTGGAAGAAAAATCAAATAAATCTTTTCCTCGTTTATTTTTTAAAAAATGAATTTGGTTAAGAACCAACTATTTGCCTGTCCGATTGATTCTGTTCCTACAAGGGATTGGATTGGTTTATTGTCACGTGTACCGAGGTACAGTGAAAAGTATTGTTCTGCATACAGTTCAGACAAATTATTCCGTACACGAGAAGAAAATACAGAGGGCAAACATTAAGTACATGAGCGCAGGCATCAGGCGAAGCATACAGGAGTGTAGTACTACTCAGTAGAGAAGATGTGTGAAGAGATCATAAAGGAATCCGGTAACAGGGGGAAGAAGCTGTTTTTGAATCTGTTAGTGCATGTTCTCAGACGGGCGGTATGGTAGCATGGTGGTTCGTTCTGTTGCTTCACAGCTCCAGGATCCCAGGTTCGACTCCCTACTTGGGTCACTGTCTGTCGGTGCGGAGCCTGCACGTTCTCCCCGTGTCTGTGTGGGTTTCCTCCGGGTGCTCAGGTTCCCTCCCACAAGTCCCGAAAGACGTGCTGTTAGGTGAATCGGGGACTTGGGGAGAGGAAGGGACAAGGAGGGGAGGGGGGGCGGGCAGAGGGGAATGGACAGTGAGGGGGCTGGAATGAGGGGAGAGGAGGAGGGTGTAGTTAGGGGGAAGTTGGAGGGAGGTTGTAGAGAAGGGGGTGAGGGAGCTTTTAAGAAAGGCAAGGGGGGAGGAAGAGAATTGAAGGAAAGATGTTGGGAGGACGAGTGAAAGGATGGGATATGAACTATTCGTCCTTGTTTATTTGTCTGAAGCCCCTTTCCTGGTGCAGATTCACACTCCATGTCAGTGGCTCCAGCATAGCTTCAATGAGGTAACTTCTGAAGAACTCGCCGGCCACTGTGACAACTCTGGGCTTCAAAAGCCGAGCTCCAGGCTGCACCATTTTGAGGTGAATGACAACAGTCGATGGTGGCTAGCGGGCCTGCCCTAACCAACCCTGCATCTCAATGTGTGCGTGCAGCAGCCTTGATCTATCTGCTGCTCCTTCGCAATCCTCACAGTCCCCAGCAAACAAACTAGAGCTGGCAAAGGGGCAACCTTTCCCTGTTGGTCTGGCTGGATCCCAATTGTACCTTGTGACTCACCATATACTGACCACAACAGTACAGTACCCTCTCAGCACCTTGTGATACACCTTCAGATCAAGTAACAGTGTCTTGTCATCTCTCTCTTCGGTAGAATAGAATGTCGGAGGCTGGCCAGAGAGTATTGGAATAGGTGAGTCTCGAGGTAACAATGGGATGGTTGACAGTATCAGGTGGATACGGGCAACATCATCGCAGTGGAAGAAGGTGGTGTAGATGTTGTTTGGAATCTCAGCACTAATTACAATCCCAGCTTGGGATTGGAGTGGTTCAGCCCAGAACAGGCCGGGGGGGGGGGGCGCAGTTTTAAAAACTAGGGTCTGGATTCTCCGTTTGGGAGACGGGTTTCTCTGTCCCGCCGCAGTAGATTTCTGGTGCGGTACTCTGTCGGCATACTCCGTTCGCCGGCTGGTCAATGGGGTTTCCCATTGTGGGACAGCCCCACACGGTCGGGAGACCCCCGGGCTGCCGGCAAACCGGAGAATCCCGACGGCGGAGAATCCAGCCCCCTGTTCTCCCGTCGGACCTGAATTGTACCAGTGTTAAGATCCCCATGGGGTCGTAAACTGGGATGTAATTCAGTGATCCACGTCATGCAAATTTCTGCATAGCGTGGAATACCATGGAATCGTGTTATTGGCCGTCATTGACGGCCCGGTAGCGAGACCCTGCGTCTGGTCAATCTACCTAATCTGCACGTCTTTGGACTGTGGGAGGAAACCGGAGCACCCGGAGGAAAGCCAGGCAGGCACGGGGATAACGTGCAGACTCCATACAGACAGTGAACCAGCGGGGAAGTGGCTTGGGTCACTGTCTGTACGGAGTCTGCGCGTTCTCCCCGTGTCTGCCTGGGTTTCCTCCGGGTGCTCCGGTTTCCTCCCGCAAGTCCCGAATGTTTGGCGAATTGGACATTCTGAATTCTCCCTCCGTGTACCCGAACAGGCGCCAGAGTGTGGCGACTAGGGGCTTTTCACAGTAACTTCATCGCAGTGTTAATGTAAGCCTGCTTGTGACAATAAAGACTATTTCATTTTTTTTTCTTCACTAACCAGGGAGTCAAATATTGTCCAGGGTAAACCTGAGGTGACAATCAGATCTTATTGAATGGGTGGGCTGTCCCAATGGGGGTGGGGGGCGTACTCCTGCCCCTGATTTGTGGGGGGATCAGGCACAAAGCGATGTCTCGAAACAAGACGGCCAGATTCTATTCAATCAGCTTGACATCAAATTCAGTTTTCAGCTTCCTGAAGGCTACGATTTATTTTTAGCCTGGAACAGATGTGGCAAATATTGACTATTTTTAAAACATTTCTACGTCTTCTCGAACATTCCAGTCAGAGGCGTCAACATGCAGTTTCACTGAAACCTCCCAAACAGGATACTTTCAGACAAAATACTTTCACAATTAAGGGGAACCACCCCATATCCAGCGGCATCCCATCATTCATCAGCCTTCCCAGCAGGTGGTGCCCCTGGCACCAAATAGTACTCCTTTTGAAAAACAGATTCCTGGCGGAAGGGGTTCTGTGGGGAGCCATTGAGGTGAGTAGCCATCTTTGCTCACAGGCAAAGAGCCCGGTGGCGGTAGGCTTGCCACCCCAGTGCTCGGGGGGGGGGGAGGCAACTGCTCATTGCACCGCCATGCCAACTTCTGGATCACGTACCCATTCCGGGGGCAACCCTTGTCCCTGCCAATCTGCCCCACCAACAACCCATAACCCCGACAGGCTGCCAAGGCCTCTGGTTGCGCGGCTGAAGGCTATCGCTAATCGGGCATTGGCAATCGTGGTTAAGCGAGCACTTCACACAACCCAAGTGGATTCCCATGGGTGGGCGGGCCATGTAGCATCTGGGAGTCATTGCCGAGCACCCCAATCAGATCGCGGTGCCTGGGCACTGTTCCTGAACACTGTGGGAGGCAACACCACACACGCAGCAGCCAACATGCAAACACCCAGGGGATGGGACCCAGTTCCGGGGACATGTCCATGGCCGGAGGGTGGGTGAGTGCCAGGGGGAGAGGGCCAGCACCTGGTTCAGGTGACGTTATGAGTGGGTTTCTGGGGTACAGCCTCTGGGGTCCGGTGAAGGGGGCCTGCTGCAGCGGGGGGGGGGGGGGGGGGGGGTGCGCGTGGGCATGGCATGCTGGGTGGGGGGCGGGATCAATGGGGGAATGGAACATGCCTAAGTGGTGCGCTGCTAGGCAGGTGGCCAGACGGTGGAGACGGCGGCAGCAGTAGCGTCTGCAGACGCTCGAGACGGCGTCCCTACCCCACACCCTGAGGACCCGCCCACCATCAGGCTAGGGAGGGACCCAGAAGGGTTCCTGCGCTGGCCCAGGGTTTGCAGGCATCGCTGGTCATTCGAACAGATGACGGACATCGCAGACAGAGCAGGAGGTTCTGCTTCAACAAGGAGATGGTGCGGACCTGGCACCCCGTGGAGGAGGAGGATACCCGCTATTGGTGGCCGTCAAGGTCACTGCAGCTCTGAACCTTTACTCCTCTGGGTCATTCCAGGGCTCGAGTGACGGCCTGTGTGGCATCTCGCGGGCCACAGCCTACAATGCATCTGACAGGTTACAGATGCCCTCTTTGCCTGGGAGGAAATCTACATCATCTTCAACGTGGACCAGGCTCAGCAAGATGCCTGAGCTGCAGAATTCTCCGCCCTCGCTGGGATGCCCCAGAACCCAGGGGGTCATAGATGCCACACATGTTGCTCTGCGCTCACTGGGCTGTCTTGGGGGTGCCCTACGTTAAGAGAAAGGGGTTCCACTGCCTGAACATTCAGCTCGTGTGCGACTATCAGATGAAGATCATGCACGGCAGCACAGTAGCATAGTGGTTAGCACAATTGCTTCACAGCTCCAGGGTCCCAGGTTCGATTCCCGGCTTGGGTCACTGCCTATGCGGAGTCTGCACGTTCTCCCCGTGTCTGCGTGGGTTTCCTCCGGGTGCTCCGGTTTCCTCCCACAGTCCAATGATGTGCAGGTTAGGTGGATTGGCCATGCTAAAGTGCCCTTAGTGTCCAAAATTGGCCTTAGTGTTGGGTGGGGTTACTGGGTTATGGGGATAGGGTGGAGTTGTTGACCTTGGGTAGGGTGCTCTTTCCAAGAGCCGGTGCAGACTCGATGGGCTGAATGGCCTCCTTCTGCACTGTAAATTCTATGATAATCTATGTGTGTGCACGCTTCCCAATGAGTGTGCGTGACAGCTACAGGCTGGGGCAGTCGGCCATCCCTGCCCTCTTTGAGGACCACTCCAGGATGGGTGGCTGGCTCTTGGGGGATAAGGTGTACCGCTGAGGACCTGGTTAATGATGCCAGTAGGAGGCCGGAGACTGAAGCGGAGATTCGCTAAAATGAGGCCCACGCAGCCACTCGGGGTGACGAATTGGAGGTTGGTGATGAGGAAATATGTGGCCACTTCCGGGGAGGGGAGGAGTGGAGGAGGAGGGGGAGGAGGACGGGGATGAGGATGAGAACGAGGAGGCTGCGCTGGTCCAGCAGGGGCTGGAGGTCGAGGCTGGGGAGGGAACCTGAGGCGCAGCTGGAGGCCGCAGGACAGGCAGCAGCAGCGAGGGTCCGTCAAGCCCGGAGGGCCAGGGAGACCCTTATACTCGCCCGCTTCACATGGGACGTGGCCTGGTCCGTCACCCCCCACTCCCATTTCCTACCTTCCCAGGGTATGTGTCACATCACTCCAGGGTACTGGCACTGTATTGGTACCATCAGCGGGCCACTGTCGAGGGCAGGGAGGCTGATGATAACCCAAGGGAAATTTGGGCCAGTGCTCCTCAATCTAGTCTGACCCCCGCTCGCTCACACCCATCACCTGAACACGGCCCAGGGAAGGGGGGGGGGGGGGGGGGTGTCTGGAGAGATGGGCCAAGGGTTCGGAGGTCGGCCCGCATTGCGGAAGAAAGTGACAGAGGCGTCATACTGGTTGTGCTCAAGGGTGTTTATTGCGTGTAACAATTCCCGACACTCCCGATGGTGCTGGTTCGGGACCCAGCTGCCCTTGCATCATCAGGCTCTGCCAGCCCTGGTGGCTCCCCCCCTGGTCTGCACCGTCATCTCGACCCCTCGCCGATGCTCCTCAGTGACTGGGACATGCTCTGCAATGTCTCGGCAATGCCCACCTGCAACTGGAACTAGCTCCGCAGCTCCTCGGCCATTCCCATCTGAGAGTGGGGACATGTCCCGCAGAACCTCATCAATGTCAGCCTGGTACTGGGTCACATCCTCCAGCGAGTCAGACAGTCTGTTGAGACCCTCAGCCATGGCCGTCACTGACTGCGCGACGCCTTGGACACCTTCACTAATGTTGCTGACGTCGTGCACCAAGCTCTCCACTGCAGTGTTGGTCTCGCTGCCATGCTCCTGCGCCCGTAGCCTCTGGGACCCCTCCAAACGGCCATAGATCTGCTGGAGTGTCGCTGACGTTTGCCTGCGAATGCCCTGGCCGCTCCCTATCATCTCCTTCAGCTCCAGCAATACATCTTCCACAGGCTTAGCATCAGGCTAATACCCAGCAGGGTCCTGGGATCCAGCAGACCTCCAACTGCTGTCTCGCCTGGGTGTTGCTGCCCCCACCTGATGTGCGTCAGCAGCTGTGCCCCAGATTGTGCCCCAGAAGCCTGGCCACTCACAATTCCCACGAGACGCTTGTATCTGTGCTGGTGGAGGGTGGGGATGACAGCTGTGACTTCTCGATTGTATCTTCCACGGAGCTCTCCTCCGAGGTATCCTCCTGGGAGGCTGGAGAGGGGGGGGCCAGCTGGGATGGGCCGGCGCCGTCGGCTGGATGAGCTGCGGGAGAATGGACATGTGGTCAGTGGGAGGGATGGGTCAGTCAGTAAGTCACGTTTGTCAGGTCCGTGGAGCCCGGTGCATCCTCAGCTCACTGCCAGCCTCCGCATTGGTGACCCCCCTGTCCTCGGTCACCCCAGGTTTCGAAGGAGGTGAGGATTTCTATGTCCGGCACCCTGCCGCCAGTCTGGGCCCTCTCCTGACGGATGTGGGAGAGCTTTTCCTGAGGAGATACAGAGAGGCCATCGTTAGCCACACCCGTGGTTCACAGTGGTGGGGGGGGGGGGGGGGGGGGGGGGGAAGGTGTGCGGAGGATGGTTTGGGGGGGGGTGAAGGGTGGGGGGAGTGTGGAAGGTGGTTTGGGCAATTGTAAGGATATGGGGTGGAGGGAGAAGGATTGGGGGGGGGTGGATGCTCGCATGGGAGCAGAAAGATCTCGGGTGGAGGTGGGTGGGGTGGGGGGGGGGGGGTGTTCTGTTGGTGTCTACTCACCCATGCTGCCCGGTACAGGTGGTTGACCTTTGTTCGGTACTGGCGGCCAGTCCGTCTAGTCACACTCCCGGTGCTCACAGCTGCCACCACCTCGTCCCAGGCAGCACTGGCTGCCCTGTGACTGACCCACCGGGACCCTCGGGGGGGAACAGGTCACCCCTCCTGATCTCCACTGCGTCTAGGATCCTGGCCAGATCTGTATCCCCGAATATTGGGACCGGCCTCCTGGCTGCCATGGTTGCGAGCTGGCTGGAGTTGTCTGTGCAAGAGCTGTTCAAGTGCTGCTCAACCTTGATAGCGGGGGGCTGGCGA
This sequence comes from Scyliorhinus canicula, assembly GCF_902713615.1. Lineage (NCBI taxonomy): Eukaryota > Metazoa > Chordata > Chondrichthyes > Carcharhiniformes > Scyliorhinidae > Scyliorhinus > Scyliorhinus canicula. Next base: position 116,930,275 of record NC_052163.1, on the reverse strand, counting down.
GCGGGGTGCCGGCAAATCGGCTGGCGAGCCTTCCTTTGCAGCGAGAAGCCTGTGGGACCTCGTTAAGTGGACCAATTGAATAGCGTTGCCGGCCTCGCTGGGCCGAGCGGCAGGAAGCTCACGGCAGTTCCCGCTCGCTACCACACTTGGAAACCGTTCTGGAGAATTGCGCTCAATAATTCCAACAGGGAATTCAGGAGGAATGTTTCACCCAGCGATACAGAGAGCAGTCAGAATTTGGCGGGCAGGGTGCAAACTCGAATGAGACACACCATAGCAACCGTAACCATGGCGGCTGTCTGACTGTGGGAGTGATCAAAGAGGGAAGGTTCCCTCTACGTTGATGGTGCGGCCATGACTGCCTCTCCATTCTGATCACCTTTCCATCCACACGGTCAGCCCATGACCTGGCGTACAACCCGTGCGCCCACCACAATCCCAAAGTGGCTCTCATTAACAACATTAATTGGTCTCATTCCAGGACAGGTTTGCTGGGCACAGCCTTCCCCCTTCCTGATAAAAGTTGTCACCAGCAACAGGAACGGCAGCGGGAAACTGGCACGCTGGCTAATCCTGCAACTTTAGTGCCCCCCCCCCCCACCCCCGTTTCTGCCCTGACTCAAAAAAGAAAAGACAGAAAGGAGATTAAAAGTGAAAGGAGAGAAATCAAGGACCTGGATCAGATAATGACACTGTAAAAAATTAGTAGGGACGGGACAAGGTGAGCCGTCACCTTGAATCCCCACAAGTCAGCTCCCCCATTCAAGGGAAAGCAGCCTATGGTCATCTGGGACTGTGGTGACTTTATCTGTGGGCGGCACGGTAGCACAGTGGTTAGCACTGTCGCTTCACAGCTCCAGGGATCCGGGTTCGATTCCCGGCTTGGGTCACTGTCTGCGCGGAGTCTGCACGTTCTCCCCGTGTCTCCGTGGGTTTCCTCCGGGTGCTCCGGTTTCCAACCCACAGTCCAAAGATGTGCAGGTTAGGTGGACTGGCCATGATAAATTGCCTTCCGTGTCCAAAAAAAAAGGTTTGGAGGGGTTGCTGGGTTATAGGGATAGGGTGGAGGTGTGGGTTTAGGCAGGGTGCTCTTTCCAAGGGCTGGTACAGACTCAGTGGGCCGAATGGCCTCCTTCTGCACTGTAAATTCTATGATTCAAAAATGACTAGTCTTAAGATTTTGTACCTGAATGCACGGAGCATTCAAAATAAACTGGCTGAATTAGTTGTGCAGAGAAATGTAAAGGGATAGGATATAGTTGGGATTACGGAGACATGGCTCCAAGGAGACCAAGGATGGGAACTTGTGCCGAGAGTCTGAAGAGATGGGGAAGGCCCTAAGTGAATACTTTGCTTCAGTATTCACTAGAGAGAGGGACCTTGTTGCCCATGAGAACAGTGTGAACCAGGTTAATAGACTTGAACAGGTTGATAGTAAGAAGGAGGAATTGCTGGAAATTTTGAAAAGGAGCAGGATAGATAAGTCCCCTGGGCCTGACGGGATATACCCAAGGTTACTACGGGAAGCAAGGAAGGAGATTGCTGCGTCGTTAGGATGATCTTTGCGTCCTCACTCTCCTCTGGAGTAGTACCGGATGATTGGAGAGAACCTTTGGGGATGAGTGACCATAATATGCTAGAATTCTTTATCAAGGTGGATAGTGAGGTAGTTGATTGGGAGACCAGGGTCCTGAACCTCAATAAAGGTAACTATGATGGTATGAGTTGGTTATGATGGACTGGGAAACATTACTGAAAGGAAGGAAAGTGGACAGAGTGTAGCGAAGGTTACCAGCCTGAGTCCTGGGATGGTGGGACTGTCATGTGAGGAGAGACTAAGTCGGTTAGGATTATATTCATTGGAGTTTAGAAGAGCGAACTGAGATCTTATAAAATCCTAACAGGATTGGACAGGGTGGGGAGTCCAGGACTAAGGGTAATAGTTTGAGGATAAGGGGTAAACCTTGTGGGACAGAGGTGAAGAGAAATCTTCACCCAGAGAGTGGTGAATCTGTGGAATTAGCAACAGTGCCTCCCACAGAAAGCAGTTGAGGCCAAAACATTGCGTAATTTCAAGTAGGAATTTGATCTAGCTCTTGGGGCTAAAGGGATCAAGGGATTTGGGGGAAATGTGGGGTCAGGGTATTGAACTTGATCAACCGTGGTCATAATGAATGGCGGAGCAGGCTTCGAGGGTCGAATGGCCTCCTCCTGATTCTACAGCTCTCTGTGGTAAAGAATTCCACAGATTCACTACCCTCTGTGAGAGGAAATTCCTCCTCATCTCTGCTTAAACGGGCGCTCCCTTACTCTGAGATTATGTCCTCTGGTCCTCGACTCCCGCACAAGGGGAAACAACCTCTCAGCATCTACCCTGTCAAACCGTCTGAGAACCCGATATGTCTGAATAACATTGCCTCTCATTCTTCTGAACTCCAGTGAGCACAGGCCTAATCTACTCAACCTCGCCTCATAAGAAAATCCCTCCATACCCGAGATGAACCTAGTGAACCTTCTCTGGACTGCCTCCCATGCCAGTATATCTATCCTTAGATAAGGGGACCAAAACTGTCCCCAGTATTCGAGGTGGGGTCTAACTAGCGCCTTGTACAGTTTTAGCAAAACTTCCCTATTTTTATATCCCATTCCCTTTGAAAAAAAGGCCAACATTCCATTTGCCTTTCCGAGTACCCCCTGAACTTGCACGCTAGCTTTTGGTGATTTGCGCACGAGGGCCCCCAAATCCCTCTGTGCCGCAGGTTCCTGAAGTCTTTCTCCATCTAGATAATACTCAGCTCCTTTATTCTTCCGGCCAAAGTGCAGAACTTCCCATTTTCCTGCATTGTATTCCGTCTGCCAAGGTTTTTGCCCACTCACCCAACCTGCCCATGTCCCTCATGTGTCGTCCTCACTATTTGCCTTCCCACCTATTTATGCGTCATCCACAAACTTGGCACATTCACTTCCCTCGCTCAAATCGGTTTTTTTCCTCTATAAGTGTGGCCCAGGCTCCGATCCCCGTGGGCATTCCACTAATTAATGGTTCTGCGAGATGCTGGGAACTAATAGCCAGAAGGTGGAATAAAACTCTAACCGCAGCATTTGCAGGTACGGCTTCTGTAAATGACACAGAGGCCATAAATTTTCATGCGCTTTGCATTTGACCCAGAGGAGAGAGGAGGAGAATTATTTGTAATACAGTGAGATAATTATGTTCAGGAGGGCGCGGCCTGAAAGGCTGGTGGAAGCAGATTTCACGATACCTTTCAAAGGGGATTTGAATCAATATATTCAGAGGAAGTTATTTGCAGGGCTACGGAGGAAAAAGGAGCGATAAAGGGACTAATAATAATAATCACTTATTGCCACAAGTAGGTTTCAATGAAGTTACTGTGAAAAGCCCCTAGTCGCCACATTCCAGCGCCTGTTCGGGGAGGCTGGTACGGGAATTGAACCCGCGCTGCTGGCCTTGTTCTGTATTACAAGCCAGCGATTTAGCCCACTGTGCTAAACCAGCCCTAATTGGACTAATTGGATAATCAGACTAACCAGACTAATTCAGTAACCAAAGAACTGTCACAGGCAAGATGGGCTGAATGGCTTCCAGTAGACCACAAGACAGGAGCAGAATTAGGCCACTCGGCCCATAGGGTCTGCTCCGCCATTCAATCATGGCTGATATTTTCTAATCCCCATTCTCCTGCCTTCTCCCCATAACCCTGATGCCCTTATTAATCAAGAACCTATCTATCTCTGTCTCAAAGACACTCAGTGATTTGGCCTCCACAGCCTTCTGCGGCAAAGAGTTCTACTGATTCACCACCCTCTGGTGGAAGAAATTCCTTTTCATCTCTGTTTTAAAGCATCGCCCCTTTAGTCTGAGATTGTGTCCTCTGGTTCTAGTTTTTCCCACTAGTGGAAACATCATCTCCACGCCCACTCTATCCAGGCCTCGCAGTATCCTGTAAGCTTCAATAAGGTCCCGCCTCCTCTTTCTAAACTCCAACGAATACAGACAAAGAGTCCTCAACTGTGCCTCATACGACAAGCTCTTCATTCCAGGGATCATTCTTGTAAACCTCCACTGGACCCTTTCCAAGGCCAGCACATCCTTTGTGAGATACAGGGCCAAAAACTGCTCCCAATACTCCAAATGGGGTCTGACCAGAGCCTTATACAGCTTCAGAAGTACATCCCTGCTCTTGTATTCTAGCCTTCTCGATGTGAATGCCAGCATTGCATTTGCCTTCCTAACTGCCAACTGAACCTGCAAGTTAATCTTAAGAGAATCTTGAACAAGGACTCCCAAGTCCCTTTGTGCTTCTGATTTCTTAAGCATTTCCCCATTTAGAAAATAGTCTATCTGTCCATTCCTCCTTCCAAAGTGCATAACCTCACACTTTCCACATTGTATTCCATCTGTCACTTCGTTGCCCACTCTCCTAGCCTGTCCAAGTCCTCAGCCCACCTACTTCTTCAATACTACCAGGCCCTCTACATATCTTTGTATCATCTGCAAACTTAGCAACAGTGCCTTCAGTTCCTTCTTCCAGATCATTAATGTCTATTGTGAAAAGTTGTGGTCCCAGCACAGACCCCTGAGGCACACCACTAGTCACCAGCTGCAATCCTGAAAAAGACCCCTTTATCCCCACTCTCTGCCTTCTGCCAGTCAGCCAATCCTCTATCCATACCAGGATCTTACCCTTAACACCATGGGCTTTTAACTAATTTAACAGTCTCCTGTGCCGCACCTTGTCAAAGGCCTTGTGGAAATCTAAATAAATCAAGTCCACTGGTTCTCATTTGTCTAGCTTCCTTGTTACCTCCTCAAAGAATTTGAACAGATTTGTCAGACATGATCTCCCCTTGACGAAGCAGTGCTGACTCAGTCCTATTTTATCATGCACTTCCAAGTACTCCGTGACCTCATCTTTAATAATGCACTCTAAAACCTTACCAATGATCGAAGTCAGGCTAACCGTCATATAAGTTAATGTCTTCTGCCTTCCTCTGTACTATGATACCTAACATAACATCAGTTTAGGGCGACACGGTGGTGCAGTGGTTAGCACTGCTGTCTCATGGCGCTGAGGACCCGGGTTCGATCCTGGCCCCGGATCACTGTCTGTGTGGAGTTTGCACATCCTCCCCATGTCTGTTGGGTCTGACCCCCACAACCTAAAAATGGGCGGCACGGAAGCATAGTGGTTAGCACTGTGGCTTCACAGTGCCAGGGACCCGGGTTCGATTCCCGGTTTGGGTCACTGTCTGTGCGGAGTCTGTAGGTTCTCCCCGCGTCTGTGTGGGTTTCCTCCGGGCGCTCCGGTTTCCTCCCACAAGTCCCAAAAGACATGCTTGTTGGGTGAATTGGATATTCTGAATTCTCCCTCAGTGCTCCTGAACGGGCGCCGGAGTGTGGCAACGAAGGGATTTTCACAGTAACTTCATTGCAGGGTTAATGTAAGCCTATTGTGACACTAATAAAGATTATTATTATAAGATGGGCGGCACAGGTAGCACAGTAGTTACCCCCGTTGCTTCACAGCGCCAGGGTTCCAGGTTCGATTCCCAGCTTGGGTCACTGTCTGTGCAGAGTCTGCACGTTCCCCCCATGTCTGTGTGGATTTCCTCTGGGTGCTCCGGTTTATAATAATAATATAAAATGCCCTGTTTCCTCCCACTAGTGCCAAAAGACATGCTGTTAGGTGAATTGGACATTCTGAATTCTCCCTCTGTGTACCCGAACAGGCGCCGGAATGTGGCGACTAGGGGCTTTTCACAGTAACTTCATTGCAGTGTTAATGTAACCCTACTTGTGACAATAATAAAGATTATTATATGCAGGGTAGGTGAATTGGCCACACTTAAACTGCCCCATAATTGGAAAAAAAAAGAATTGGGTACTCGAAATGTATTAAAAAAAAACCTCAGTTTAACATCTTATATTAAAGCAGCGACGAGACTTCAAAAGTTTGTCATCGGCTGAAAAGTGCTGTGGGAAATACTGATGGTGTGAAAGGTGCTATAGAAATGAAATTCTTTCTCTGTCTTTGTCCAGATGTCTGCACCTTTTGAGAACGGGGAACTCCAGGCTCGCTAATCTGCATACCGGAAATCTGCAGAGGGATTTGGATAGGTTAAGTGAATGGGCTAGGGTCTGGCAGATGGAATACAATGTTGACAAATGTGAGGTTATCCATTTTGGTAGGAATAACAGCAAAAGGGATTATTATTTAAATGATAAAATATTAAAACATGCTGCTGTGCAGAGAGACCTGGGTGTGCTCGTGCATGAGTCGCAAAAAGTTGGTTTACAGGTGCAATAGGTGATTAAGAAGGCAAATGGAATTTTGTCCTTCATTGCTGGAGGGATGGAGTTTAAGACTAGGGAGGTTATGCTGCAATTGTATAAGGTGTTAGTGAGGCCACACCTGGAGTATTGTGTTCAGTTTTGGTCTCCTTACCTGAGAAAGGACGTACTGGCGCTGGATGGTGGCAGAGGAGATTCACTAGGTTAATCCCAGAGTTGAAGGCGTTGGATTACGAGGAGGGGCTGAGTAGACTGGGACTGTACTCGTTGGAATTTAGAAGGATGAGGGGGGGGATCTTATAGAAACATATAAAATTATGAAGGGAATAGATAGGATAGATGCGGGCAGGTTGTTTCCACTGGCAGGTGAAAGCAGAACTAGGGGACATCGCCTCAAAATAAGGGGAAGTAGATTTAGGACTGAGTTTAGGAGGAACTTCTTCACCCAAAGGGTTGTGAATCTATGGAATTCCTTGCCCAGTGAAGCAGTTGAGGCTCCTTCATTAAATGTTTTTAAGGTAAAGATAGATAGTTTTTTGAAGAATAAAGGAATTAAGGGTTATGGTGTTCGGGCCGGAAAGTGGAGCTGAGTCCACAAAAGATCAGCCATGATCTCATTGAATGGCGGAGCAGGCTCGAGGGGCCAGATGGCCGACTCCTGCTCCTAGTTCTTATGTTCTTATGTAATCTGCAGCTTCAGCCACGATTTACACGCTCTCAAACTTCGCAGTAGAAATCCTGTTCCATTCCTCTGCCAACTGAAGTTGCTTTTTAAAACAATATATAATTGTCCTGGATCGGCCCCAGAATAGTAATCATCATCGGATTGCGATTCTAGTCATGTCTGATCGGGGGATCGACAGGTGATTGTGTGGATCATTGGGGAGGACAGGGGGTGGTTGGGGGTGGGTAAGGGGTCAGGAGGGTACAGTTTGAGTAACGGGATCTGTCAGTTCTGAAGTTACCCAGGAGTTCGACTAGGATTTTTCTGTCTAACTGTTGCTGGGTAACTATTCCGGTAGCTTTGTTGGAACTGTCTGAAGTCCAGGTCTCAGAATTGGGGACATTCACAGAGGGTGTCTAGGGACTGGTGAATTGCCCATGACAAGTTCAATCTTCCCGGCCAATTCCCACAGAGTTAGCTCTTTGGGATTTGCAGAGGGGCCCAATGTACATATTGGGGTAAAAGGAGAATGGAATTAGATTATCCGGAGAACAGAAGATCTGGACTAATGTCTGGACTGATATCCATTCAACCAGATCATTGCTGATCTTCTACCTCACCGCTATTTTCTCTCACTATCCCCATATCCCTTGATATATATAACTAGAAATCTATGGATCTCTTTGTTGAACATGCTGAATAAGTGAACTTCCACAAGGATGGGGAATTCCAAAGATTCACAACACTCTCACTGAAGACATTCTTCCTCATCTGAGTCCAAAATGGCCTATCTCTTATTCTGAGATTGTGTCCCTTAGTTCTCAGATCCCTCCATAGCAGCCCCTCTCCCTATCTCTGTAACTTTCTCCAGCCGCACAACTCCCCAAAATACATAGATACATAGAAGATAGGAGCAGGAGGAGGCCTTTTGGCCCTTCGGGCCTGCTCCGCCATTCATCACAATCATGGCTGAACATCCAACTCAATAGCCTAATCCTGCTTTCTCCCCATAGCCTTTGATCCCATTCTCCTCAAGTGCTATATCCAGCCGCCTCTTGAATATATTCAACATTTTAGCATCAACTACTTCCTGTGGTAATGAGTTCCACAGGCTCACCACTCTTTAGGTGAAGAAATGTCTCCTAATCTCTGTCCGAAATGGTTTACCCTGAATCCTCAGGCTGTGACCCCTGGTTCTGGACACACCTATCATTGGTAACATCTTCCCTGCATCTACCCTGTCTAGTCCTGTCAGAATTTTATACGTCTCTATGAGATCCCCCCCTCATTCTTCTGAACTCCAGCAAGAACAATCCCAACCTAGTCAGTCTCTCCTCATATCATAGAATTTACAGTACAGAAGGAGGCCATTTGGCCCATCGAGTCTGCACCGGCTCTTGGAAAGAGCACCCTACCCAAGGTCCACCCTATGCCCATAACCCAGTAACCCCACCCAACACTAAGGGCAATTTTGGACACTAAGGGCAATTTATCATGGCCAATCCACCTAACCTGCACATCTTTAGACTGTGGGAGGAAACCGGAGCACCCGGAGGAAACCCACACAGATATGGGGAGGATGTGCAGACTCCGCGCAGACAGTGACCCAAGCCAGAATCAAACCTGGGACCCTGGAGCTGTGAAGCAATTGTGCTAACCACAATGCTATCGTGCTGTCCATAATGACAGATCTCTGCGCTCCACCAAATGGTGGTCCATAAAACCTACCAAGCTTTTGTGCACCTGTCCCTTATATCCCCTCTGTAGTTCATTGTCAAACTTTGTTGGATAATTACAGAATGATACAACACAGAAAGACACCATAGTCCATAATTGTACCAATACTTGTTCCTGTGTAGTGTCTGTGGATGTTTAAAGTGCTATTTAAATAGAAATTGTTGTTAAACGGAGGTCCAGTTCGGACAGAAGCTAGAGACCGCATGGTACTGCAAAGAAGAGCAGGTTCGTTACCTAGGCTGGGATTCTCCGACCTCGCTCGCAGCTGGAATTCTCTGGTCCTGCTGAAGGTGAACTGAATTTTGGCTGGAACAGCAAATTCTCTGTTCTCCCTTGTGGCGGGCCACAAGATCAGAGTATCCCGTAGCTAATGCGTTACCTTCAGTCACCTCACTACCCTCTGTGTCACCTTGCTGCTGTGGAGAAGCTGCCAGATATTCCTAAAGAAAATCGGTTCCTGCACTCAGGAATAATTTATTGGGCTGGATTCTCCGCAGCCCCGGGCCGAAATCGGGCCTGCCTGTCTGGCGATGCTCCGGGACCCGAGAATCGGCTCGACCGCGGAGTACGCCGGGTGGCTGGGGTCCCATTGCCGGAGGCCAGCCCAGCGATACTCTGTTCCCGACCGGCCGAGTTCCCGACGGCGTGGAACTAACCTGCCGGTCGGTATGCTCGCGTGGCAGCTGCGGACTCAGTCCGCGGCCGCCCTGGTGGGGTGGGGGGGGGGGGGATCGGACACTGGTAGGTGGGGGGCTTCTAGGTGGCCGGGGTTAAGATCCGCGCGGTCAGATCCTCGGGCATGCGGCCGATCGGGAGAGTCTAATTTTTGTGTCTGCCTCTGCGGACCGCCATGGCGCTCGGCACAGCCACTGGAACCCGCCGCCGTGCGCACGCACGGACTCAAAACCGGAACTGCGGGGGCCCGTATCCACAGCCAAAGCTGCGTGAATTACTCCCGGTCCCTGTTAGCCCCCTGCAGGGATGTGTATTAGCTGTACCTTTTCCCAGGAGTCCCCAGAGTAAAATTCCAGCGATGGTACGCCGGTGTGGAATATCGTCCCATTTTGGGAGAATCCAGCCCATTGTATTTGAAGTACTAAAAGACAGCCTGAAGTTCTCGAGAAGTTTTCTTCCAACTCATGAAATGCTGAGGTCCCTTTAGAAGAGTTTGAACTTACATTAAAAAGAGTTGTTTTGAAACCATTTATTGAATTAGTGAAATTATCATTTTAAATATCGAGCGGTTTGCCCTTCTGTGAGCAACGGGCAGCACTGAACCTCAGTGAAAATACAAACAGCGGGGTTTCAGCTCATTGAGCTGACATTTACAAGTGGATGATATGCAATTGGGAGTATTGATCCAGTCGATTAGGTTCACCATGGGTTCAGGGTTCAAGGGGCAGATTGTTAAAGATTCGGGGCGGGGTTCACCGGCTGTTGACGCTGGAGGGAAATTCTGGTCCCACGTCGGTGCGCGGGTTTCCCGGAAACGAGGGGCGCAGTCAACGGGAATCCCGCTGACAACAGTGGGACTGGCGGGATCCACGTCTGTCACCGAAAAACACGCAGTGAGCTGGTCGGTAAATCCAGCCCTCGGAACCCGGTTTTTAAAATATTAATTCTTGGGATTTGAGCGTCGTTGACAGGGCTGGTATTTATTAACCATCTCCAGTTGCCCTTGTGAAGGTCAGGATTGGCCATCTTCTTGTGCTGCTGCAGTCTGGGGTGAGGGACCCCTGCAATTTAAGGAGGGCGTTCCAGGATTCTGACCCTGCAACGATGAAGGAGGCCATTGTGGTGAATGTGATTCACACTATATATAGTTGCCAATATCACTCCATGTATATATGTTCGTTATCTACCCATTGTAAGTGCAGTTGCACTATCCGACCACCAGGGGGAGTCGCTCTGGGAGTACGCAAGAGTTTGTACTGGGCTCCTCCCTTGGCTCCGCCCAGGACTCCTCCCCCTGGGACCGATGTATAAAGATCAGTGCCTTAGAGCCAGCCTGCCAGTTCACCTGAAGTTCAACGACGAATAGGCTGGCTCTATTGTAAGTGTATTAAAGCCTCTGTTCAGATCCAACTACACGTGTTCGCTGAATTGATGGTTCCATCAGCCAGGCCTTTTGGATGGGAGCGTGGAGGAGAGGATGAAACTCCAATGCACCTGCCGCCCTGGCATATTTTCATCCCTAAATGAACCAAGTTGCGGAATAAACTAGCGGGAAGACCACTGAGGTGGACAGTGGATTGAATGAGTCACCATTTTTGTTTCTGGAGAGAGAAGGAGGGGTTAAGGGATTTTTGGTGAGTATTGTCAGGTGGGGCTAAGGTCATTCTTAACAGGCGGCACAGTGGTGCAGTGGTTCAATCCCGGCCCCGGGTCGCTGACCGTGTGGAATTTGCACATTCTCCCCGTGTTTGTGTGGGTTTCGACCCCACAACCCAAAAAGATGTGCAGGGTAGGTGGATTGGCCACGCTAAATTGCCCCTTAATCAGAAAAAAAAAAAATATGGGTACTTGAAATTTATAAACAAAAAAAAGATTATTCGTAAGGTTATCGGCCGAATGGCCTTTTCCAGTTCCTAAAGATTGATGTATTCGATTGTCCAAATGTTCAGCTCAGTTGTAGTGACTCAATGCTAACACTGGAGGTCACCAGAAGCTAATGGCTCCTTCGGTTTGCACTGGAGGTGATGGGCAATGAAAACATCGACAAGGCAATGTGGAATAACTCAAATAATGAGCGTAAAGCTGCACCTTAGAGCCACTCGTCAGGGACTTAATCTGTACCAGCACACGCCAGTGTTGTGGTAATCATTGAAGGTGTAAATCTAAACCTGCTGTGCAGCATCGGATGTGGTGTGATGTATGAACTTGGGTAATCATCGGGCAGACGATAGATGTGTTAACCAAGCTCCTAGATATTATTCTAAACACTTTAATCTCGTCAAATAGAAGAGCCCACCCAATTGAGGTACCCAATCCTCGTCCGTGCAGTTGGTGTATTTGTCCAAAGCAGACACCATCTAAAAAGATCCGTCTTTATCACATACCTATGGGATCTTGCTGTGCACACATTGGCTGCTGTATTTCCTACATTACAAGTGACTACACTTCTAGGACAAGAGGACGTAACCTTCAAAGCAGAGCCAGGCCATTCACACAAAGGTAGTAGAAATGTGGGCTCTCACCCATAAGATGCAGCAGATGCTCAAATGATGAATTTAAATTATGGTAGATAAGGGTATAAGCCTATAAGGGTAGCAGGGTAGCACAGTGGTTAGCACAGTTGCTTCACAGCTCCAGAGTCCCAGGTTCGATTCCCGGCTTGGGTCACTGACTGTGCGGAGTCTGCACGTTCTCCCCGTGGCTGCGTGGGTTTCTTCCGGGTGCTCCGGTTTCCTCCCACAGTCCAAAGATGTGCAGGTTAGGTGGATTGGCCATGATAAATTTACTTAGTGTCCAAAATGGTTGGGTGGGGTTACTGGGTTTCGGGGATAGGATGGAGGTATGGGCTTGAGTAGGGTGCTCTTTCCAAGGGCCGAATGGCCTCCTTCTGCACTGTAAATTCTATGATAATATCTATGATAAGGAGGCAGAAAGGAGTTGAGATACAGAGCAGGCACTATCTGACTGAGCAGTGGAAGCTCAAGGGGCTAAATGGTTTTCTGCTGTTCCCATAGTGCTCTGCTTCATGGGAGCTTGCTTTGCATAAATTGGTTGACGCACTTCCTACACGACAGCAGAACTAACCCTCAAAAGCACTCTATTATCGGTGAAGCACTTCCGATTGTCCTGAGCTTATGAAAGGCCCTTTATAATTGCAATTCTTCCTTCAAGATCCTGAGGGTTATTGGCAGGATGGACGCGGAGCGGATCTGACGCCCCATTCTCCGACCCCCGCGCCGAGCGCGATTGTAGCGTGGAAGCTCGGAGAATCCCGGCCCATGTTGATGTTTTTGCCACACACCAGCCTTCTCTCATTTCACCCTGTCAACGAACCCTTCTATATTCACCCTCACCTGTTCATCTGAGAAAGTTAAATTCTATTGCATTTTCTGGGAATTTTTCAAGTTGAAATGTTTCGCTATCAGGCTGTATGCTTGACATGTCTTTTGTTTGTAACTGAGTTACAATTGCAGAGAGACACCTTGGAGTGGAGCACACTGTATGGAGACAATCACAGAATTGTTACGGCACAGAAGGAGGCCATTTGGAACAGCCGTAGTGGCTCTCCAAAGGGGTATCAGGGCTCAGTGCATTCCCTATACCCCTACATTGTTTCTATTCAAGTAATCATCTAACTGCCTCGATTGAACCTGCCTCCACCGCACTTCCAGGCCGTGCATTCCAGATTCCAACCAGTTTTTTCTCACATCGCCACCTTCTTCTTTTGCAAATCACCTTAAAGCTGTGCCTCTCTCGTTCTTGATCCTTTTACAAGCGGGAACAGTCTCGCCCTGACTGCCCTGTCCATTCTCTCTAGTGATTTTGAACATCTCTGTCAAGTCTCCTCTTATCCTTCTTCTCTGCAAGGAGAACTTTCCCAACCTCTCCAATCTATCCTCATAGCTGAAGGTTCTCATCCCTGCAGCTATTCTTATAAACCTCCTCTGCCCTCTCTCCAAAATGTTCACATCCTCCCGATAGTGTAGCGCCCAGAACTGTGCAGAACACTCCAGCTGAGGTCTCGTATAAGTTCAGCATAAAGTTAAGTTTCATTTCACTCTGCTTAATTTTGAAATGTTTTAAACCATGCCCATATGTTTTGGGCATGCCCGGCACGGGGGGAATTCTGGCAGGGGGTGGCGAGGACGGTGTCGAGGGTGGTAGGGTCCAGGGTCAAGCCAGGCTGGGGACTCGCGATATTTGGAGTTGGGGTGGAGCCTGGAGTGCAGGAGGCGAAAGAGGCCGGTGTTTTGGCCTTTGCGTCCCTAGTAGCCCGGCGGAGGATCTTGCTACAGTGGAAGGATGCGAGACCCCCAAGCGTGGAGACCTGGATCAATGACATGGCGGGATTCATTAAGCTGGAGAAGGTCAAATTCGCCCTGAGGGGGTCGGTACAAGGGTTCTTTAGGCGGTGGCAGCCTTTCCTCGACTTTCTGGCTCAACGCTAGGGAACTAGGTCAGCAGCAGCAGCAACCCGGGGGGGAGGGGGGGGGGGGGAGGGGGGGAAAGGGGGGGAGGGGGGGTTTCAGGGGGGCATTGTTTATGTTAATTTAATTTTTTGTTAATTTATTTTGTTGTTTATTGGGTTTTGGGGGGTGGGGGGGTTTGTTATATGCGTTGTTACGGATGCTGGGGGGTGTTTATTATTGTTATTATTATTGTTCTGTTGTACATTTTTCAAAAATTTCAATAAAAATTATTTTTAAAAAAATAATTTTTTAAAAATGTTTTGAAATGTGCTTTTATAAATGTTATGAATAAAATATGATTTTGGGAAAAAATGTGTTTATTTAACTTTCCTCTAAATACATCAAAACTATTTCCCTCAGACACTCCCCATTATAGAAGGTTCCACGTCCTCACCACTATTTGGGGAAACAAGTTTCTCCTGAATTTCCCATTATCTTTCTTCAGTGACTGTCTTCATAGGAGCTTGTATATTTATGGCTTCTATAGCAATAATAATCTTTATTATTGTCACAAGAAGGCTTACATTAAGACTGCAATGATGTTACTGTGAAAATCCACTAGTCGCCACATTCCGGCGCCTGCTCGGGTACACAGAGGGAGTTCCACGTCTTTCGGGACTTGTGGGAGGAATCATAGAATTTACAGTACAGAAGGAGGCCCATCGAGTCTGCACCTCCCCTTGGAAAGAGCACCCTACCTAAGCCGACATCTCTACCCTATCCCTGTAACCACACCTAACCTTTTTTGGGCACTAAGGGGAATTTATCATGGCCAATCCACCTAACCTGCACATCCTTGGACTGTGGGAGGAAACCGGAGCACCCGGAGGAAACCCACGCAGACACGGGGAGAACATGCAGACTCTGCACAGACAGTGACCCAAGCCGGGAATCGAACCTGGGAGCCTGGAGCTGTGAAGCAACATTGCAAACCACTGGGCTATCTTGCTGTATCTAGTTCTGGGCTTGCCCAAAAGTGGAGACAACTCTACATCTCATCTACCACACCCTTTCATAACTTTGAATCAGGTTACCCCTCAGTCCCTTCGCCACACTGTGAGCATCGCTGCCTTCGAGGTGAATCAATCTACCTAAAAATGCAACTCAGAGTGTCTGATTTGGAAAAGATTGCGATGAAAGAATGCAGACTCCTGCTTGATGAAGCTTGAACAATATGAGCATTTTACCTGGGAGTTTCACCTGTGTCACTAGGATTGAAAGATAGGGGCCGGGGTTCTCCATTCTTCTCCCGCCGGAGGTGAATTGGAACTGATTTGAAATCAGGAGGCAATCCCTCACCTTGCAAATATTTGCATGCCGAAGAATAAGAGGGATTCCCGGTACCGGGCCGTCATTTTGAGAGGGCGGCCCGAAAGTGAGGTTCCGTGCCTGGCAAACCGCCCCTCTGCACTGCATCGCAAAGCAGACGCCCACCCCTGGATTTTGTGGGTTCCCCTTCCCCCAAGTACATGGGCAACCCAACTAGCCCACAAGGCCTCTTAAATAAAAGACCCCCCATAAAGACGTCCTAACTAAGAGGACCCGCAGAGTTCCCCTAAATAAAGGGACCCCCCCCCCCCCCCCCACAGACCCCACAGAAAAGAGATACCTGTCTGGAAACTACTGGCAAGTAAAAATAATTCCTGTTGTAACACTCACCTGGGCATGCAGCTGCTGGCTCAGACAGACAAAGCACCACATGTCAATTCCTGGATGGAGTAAACCAGTGATCTGGGTTTAAACCCCTCAGATCCTTCAGCTGCAAGCCATTCATTAATTTCCCTTTGTGAGCTATGATTGACAGCTTCCACAAACACAGATGTGAGCCTTGCTTCATTCGTCTTTTTCATGGTTCAGTAACTCTAAAGTGCTGTAACCACAATGTTTAGGAACAGCAACCACTTCAAAGAGAGTTAAGTGCATTCCAATCATCCCCCTTCACACCTCAGTGATTTTGAAGTGCTCAGCTGGAAATTGAAAGCACTTAACTGCTCTGTAGGTTCCAGACAGGGACCTTGTTTCTGTGGGGTCTGGGGGGGGGGGGGGTAACGTTTATTTAGGGGGTCCCTTTGTGCGGTTCCATGATTTAGGGGGTCTCTGGGATCTCTCTATTTAAGATGTTTCTGTGGGGGATTAGTTTATTTAGGCAGCCTCGGAGGGTGGGCATGGGGGTGGCCTGGTAGGGCTGGGGTGGACAAGGCTGGCATTGAGAGGGCAGAGTGGCCCTCAGGTGGACTTTGAGGGAATCTCTCTTAAGAGGTTACGCCCCCTTGGCCCACGGCGAGGTCCAGCACAGCAGGGCCACGCTGTTAAATACCAGCAGTGATCCCCACCCACTTGATTCCCGGCCCAGAGGACCGGAGAAACATGTGGGCCCGGAAAAGATGGTGCCTGGCCTGCCAAGTGGATGCAAATGGGTCATTTAGGACCCAATTGCATCCATTTGCATTCTCCCGCTGACTGCTCGGACACGAACCCCGATCCCACCCCCAGTGGGGGGGGGGGGGGGGGGGGGGCAGGGGGAGCTGGGCGCCGATCCCCTTTTTACCCCGAATGCCCGATTCTCCGCCATTTGGGAACCCGAATACCGGCGGTGGCCGGTGGAGAATCCAGGCCGGGGTGTTCCAGGGTTTGGAATGGATCAGGAATTTAGGCAATTAGTAGCGCTAAGGTTGAACATGGCAGGTTTCGGGATGAGCTTTGCATGGCCAAGCCCCCCCACCCCCGTTATTCATTCTAAATTAGGTCAGGAAGCGATGGAAGAGACTGAGGGACGCACCGAGAAAAAGTGTCCCTTCCTCCCTCATCCTCAGGATGTATAAAGAGAATGTTAACGATGTTGAGGTCTGGAGAGGAACCAGGTTAAAAGGAACCCTTGAGCAAGATGTTCTGATGAGAATCACAAGAGAACATATCTAAGTACAGAATGTGATGTTATTTCTAGGAATGATGTAGCAATGGCTGATCAAGTGATAAACCTCCCAGAGAATTGCACCGTGTGTGCTTTCTCAATTTGACACAGTCGGTGTGTTAGGAGGGCTGCTGGAAGAGGCAAAATGTTCAGAACATACGATAGCACAATGGTTTATAAGCCGTATATATAATGCCTACAGGAAGGATTTCTAACATGGGCAATACACCTCAAGCTTGGATGTTTGATAATTGGGCTCAATTAACTCATCCCAACTTCCCATTCGCCCCATTCTGTGCAAACGAAAGAAATATGTTCAAGCCTTGCGCCCCTTTTTTTGAATTAGCCGGGAGCTTGTGGGGGTGCGGGGGGGGGGGGTGGGGGGGGGGGGGTGCTATAGTAGTCCTTTGTTTCCCCCATGGTAGTGCCTTGGCCAATTAGAGTTGACTTGACTTACATAAATGGCGATGATTGTTTGCAATTTGGTATTTTTGGCTTTGTCCTGATGGGTGCAAGATGTAAAACTTCAGCAACATGGTGGAAGTGGTGGCACAGCAGTAATGGACAGTAGTAGTCATGGACTAGAGATCCAAAGACTCTGGGGACATGGGTTCAAATCCCATCACGGAATTTGAATTCAATTAATAATCTGGAACTAAAGGTGAGTGAACAATTGGCATAAAAGCAAATCTGACTCACGAAAGGGAAGGGACACAGCTACAATGGGGCTGACCCTTAACTGCCTTCTGAAATAAGCAAGCAAGCATTGTATGGAAATGCTCCAGAAACGTTGATAAGGAATGAGACTGAAGGGACCAATTGGCATTGACCGAGGATCTGAAACTGACAGAGGCATACCCAGCTCGTCAAACCTGCAAAGTCCTCCTCTATCTGGCGCTTTGAGACAACCAACAAGAAGGAAAAACCTACCTCATCTCATCCTCACTAATCTACCCTGCATCTGTCCCTGACAGTATTGGTCAGTCCAATACCGCTCAGTCCTTGTGTCTTCAAATTGAGGACTCCGTCTTGTCATGTGGCACTACCAGCCATGGTCAAATTCAAACCGACCTAGCAACTCACAAGCCAGGCACCTGTGAGGCACTGTGGGCCATCAACAGCAGCAGAATTGTCCTCAACCACAATCTGGAACCTCATAAGCTGGTATCTACCTCCCCACTGTACCATTACCATCAAGCTGGGGGATCAACCCTGCCTAGTTTAAAGGAATATTCATTCATGGGATGTGGCCATCGCTGGCTGGGCCAGCATTTATTGCCCATCCATGATTGCCCTTGAGGGGACATTTAAGCGTCAAACATATTGCTGTGGATCTGGACTTACATATAGGACAGACCAGGTAAAGGTGACAGATTTCCATTCCTAAAGGACATTAGTGAACCCGATGGGTATTTACGACTTTTAATTTCAGATTGTTATTCACTTCACAATTCACCATCTGCTGTGGTGGGATTCGAACCTTGGTCTCCAGAGCATTATCCTAGGTGTCTGGAATACTTGTCCAATGGTAATACCACTACGTTACTGCCTTCTCTTCAGGAGGACATGCTAGCAACAGCACTAGGTATATGTGAAAATTCATTGTCAGCTTGGTGAAGTGACAATACAGGGCTACTGACACACTAAACAGTGGGAGGAGCAGAGTAGACAGAGGTAAACGACCCCACAACCAAAGCATCGGATCGAAGCTCTACAGTCCTGCCACATGAAATGAAAATCACTTATTGTCACAAGTAGGCTTCAAATGAAGTTACCGTGAAAAGCCCCTAGTTGCCACATTCCGGCGCCTGTTCGGGGAGGCTGTTACGGGAATTGAACTGTGCTGCTGGCCTGCCTTGGTCTGCTTTCAAAGCCAGCGAATTAGCCCTGTGCTAAACAGCCCCACATCCAGTTATGCATGCTGGTGGACAACTCACTGGTGGAGGAAGCTCCACAAATATCCCCAACCTCAATGATGTGGGAGTCCTGCACACATCAGTGCAAAGACAAGACTGAAGCATTTCCAACCATCTTCAGCCAGAAGCTCCAAGTGGATGATCCATTTCAGCTTCCTCCTTCCATCCCCAGTATCACAGATGCCAGTCTTCAGCCAATTCGATTATGTCAAGAAACAGCTCAAGGCACTGGATGCCGCAAAGGTTGTGGGTTCTCACACAATCCTGGCAATAGTGCTGAAGACTTGTGCTCCAGAACGTGCTGCTTCCCTAACCAGTGCAGCTACAACACTGGTATCGACCCGGCAATGTGTTCAATTGTCTCAATGTGTCCTGTTCACAAAAAATAGGTCAAATCCAATCAGGACAATTACCACCACATCAGTCTACTCTTGATCATCATCAAAGTGCTGGAAGGTGGTACTGACAGTGCTATCAAGAGGTAATTAGTCAGCAGTAACCTGATCACTGATACTCAGGTTGGATTCTGCCAGGGCCACTCAGACCCTGACCATATTACAGCTTTGGTCCAAACAAGAGGTGATGCGAGAGAGACCGCCCTTGACATTAAGAAGCCCTCACAAAAATCTCAACTGGTTGGAGTCATACCTGGCAAAAGGAAGATGGTTGTGGTGATTGGAGTACATTCACCTCAGCTTCAGGACTTCTCCACAGCAGTTCCGTAGGGTAGCATCCTAGGCCCAGCCACCTTCAGCAGCTTCATCAATGACCTTCCTTCTATCATAAGGTCAGAAGTGGGGATTTTCGCTGATGACTGCACAATGTCCAGCACCATTCACGACCCCTCACATAATGAAGCAGTCCATGTTCAAATGCAACAAGACCTGGGCAATATCCAGGCATGGACTGGCAAGTGGGAAGTAACATCCGTGCCAGGCAATGACCATCTACAACAAGATAAAATCAGCCTTAAACATTCAATGGCATTACCATCACTGAATGGTCAACTGTCAACACCCTGGGGGTTACCATTGGCCAGAAACTGAACTGGACTAGCTATAGTGGTTACAAGAGCAGGTCAAAGGCTAGGAATCCTGTGGCGGGTAATTCACCTCCTGACCCCCCACTATCTACAAAGCACAAATCAGGAGTGTGATGGAATACACTCCACTTGCCTGGATAAGTGCAGTTCCAACAGCATTTAAGACACTGGACACCATCCAGGACAAAACAGCCCCCTTGATTGGTACCCAATCCGCAAACATTCACTCCCTCCACCACCGACGCACAGTAGCAGCCGTGTGTACCATCTACGAGATTTATTGCAGGAACTCATCAAGACTCCTTTGACAGCACCTTCCAATCCCATGACCTTTACCATCTGGATAGACAAGGTCAGAAGACTTATGGAACTCCACCACCTCGATGTTCCCCTCCAAGTCACTCACCATCCTGACTTGGAAATATATTGGCAGTTCATTCACTGTCGCTGGGTCAAAATCCTGCAACTTCCTCCCTAACCGCGCAGTCGATGTACCTACACCACAGGGACTGCAGCGATTCAAGAAGGCACCGCCACCTATGCAAGGGGCAATTAGGGATGGGCAATAAAGGCTGGTTTGGCCAGTGACACCCACAACCCTTGAATTAATTGTTTAAAAATGGTCTTGGTGGTGATATTAATTATTTACTCAAATTATTTATTATTATTCATTATTTAGTTAAAAATGGCAGGCGTGCTGTCGATTTCAGCGCCTGCACACCTATTGCGTTACGAGGGTCTGGGGTAGGTGGAAAGACGGTGGGCTTGCCATCCCATATATTTTAAGTTCCCCCTCCCCACCTAAAGCACGCCTGGTGGCAGGGGGTGGGGGGGGGGGGGGGGGGGGGATGCATAAAACCTATCTCAATGTCTCTTCGTGTGGCTTGGTGTCACACATTGTTTTCTAATGCCTTGGGATGTTTTATCAGGCCAAAGGTGCTACAGGAATGTAATGTATCGCTTTCTCTACTCTGTCAAAACCTCCCAAGATTTAACACCTCTATCAAACCTCGCCATCGCCGTTTCTGCTCGAAGGAAACCGTCCCAGCTCTCCTGTCTTACTACACTAATTGAAATCCTTCATTAGGAAACAGTGTGGTGAATCCCCTCTGGTCTCTCTCCATGGCCTTGACATCTGCCCTACGTATGGTGGCCAGAATCTACACCAAGACTCTAACTGCGGTTTGATCAATGCATTCTTCAGTGTGACCTCCTTGCGGCAAGGTGGCACAGTGGTTAGCACTGCTGCCTCACAGCTCCAGGGTCCCCAGTTCAATTCCGGCCTCGGGTGACTGTCTGTGTGGCGTCTGCACTTTCTCCCCGTGTCTGCGTGGGTTTCCTCCGGGCGCTCCGGTTTCCTCCCTCAGTCCAAAGATGTGAAGGTTAGGAGGATTGGCCATGCTAAATGTCCCCTTAGTTAGGTTAGGTGGGGTTACTGGGTTAAGGGGATAGAGTGGGGGTGTAGGTTTAAGTAGGCTGCTCTTTCCAAGGGCCGGTGCAGACTCGACGGGCTGAATGGCCTCCTTCAGCCTTGTAAATTCCATGATGACTCTATGCTCTCGTACTTGGTTCCTCGATTAAGTCAAGGATCCTGCATACTGGAATGAGTAAACACCCTCAAGCAAGGAAGTGTTTTAATGATACATTAATGCAATGGTGATCGGCAAATGGACTGTAGATTTCCAATAAGACTCCAATTCACAGCAAACTTAGTTGGACCCAATTCATGAGTTGCGATTTTTTTTTTTGCAGAGAAACCGCTGAATCGCAACAAAATGCTTTTTTTTTAATGCGCTTGGCATGGAATGCCCAAAGTTGTAGCCTAAAAACCATATCTACAAACAAGATAGGCGGTGCAGAATGTACAGATTGGAAACTGTCAATGTGATTTGAGAAATTATCGGCAGCTCCTGAAAATAGATTGGAGCACAGTTGCGACACTGCTTTGGAAATGTGACCCAGCTGTGGTTATAATTTCTATAAAGGAGAAAGACTTGCACTCATATCGCACCTTTGGTGTCCTCAGGTCAACCCAACAAGCACTTTATGGTCAATGAACTACTTTTGAAGCGGAGGTTGTTTTGTTTCCAGTTTCTTTGCTCCATTGACGAGATGTATGCGATGAGTCGCAAACTGTCCCATCACTTTTGGGATGGTCAGACCTATGGGATGACGGTGTCCTCTTCCCTTTCTCCATGGGCTAGTTTACTTTTCAGTTTCGAGGAGAGAAACTCGTACCAAGTCCCATTCCCGTCTCACGTCCCTCTGTGCTCGAGGCCCTCCATTGGCTCCCAGTCCGGCAACGCCTCCAATTTTAAAACTCTCATCCTTGTTTTCAAATTCTCCCAGGCCTCGGCCATCCCGATCTCTGGAATCTCCTCGAGCTAGGCCACCTCTGCAACCTTCCAATTCTGACCTTACGCGTCTTCATAATTATAATCGCTCCGCCCATTCCTGCCAGCGGCTGAGGTCCTAATCTTTGGAAGTCCTTCCCAAAACATCTCCGCCTCCCGCCTCTCTCTAAATCCCGAAAGATGTACTCGGTAGGTGAATCGGACATTCTGAATTCTCCCTCTGTGTATCCGAACAGGCGCCGGAGTGTGGCGACTAGAGGATTTTCACAGTAACTTCATGGTAGCACAGTGGTTAGCATTGTGGCTTCACAGTGCCAGGGTCCTGGATTCGATTCCCACTTGGGTCACTGTCTGTGCGGAGTCTGCACGTTCTCCCCGTGTCTGCGTGGGTTTCCTCCGGGTGCTCCGGTTTCCTTCCACAAGTCTCATAAAGACGTTCTTGTTAGGTGATTTGGACATTCTGAATTCTCCCTCAGTGTCCCCGAGCAGGTGCCGGAGTGTGGCGACTAGGGGATTTTCACAGTAACTTCATTGCAGTGTTAATGTAAACTTACTTGCGACACTAATAAAGGTTATTATTATGTTCCTTTAAGGCACCTCTTAAAACCCACTCTTTGAGCACGTTTTTGTTCATTTGCCCAATATTTTGCTTTGAGGCTCAGCCTGAAATTGCGTTTTGAGAAGCATTTCGGAATCTTTAAGTGCATTAAAGGTAAGGTGCCAGGAGGCCTTGCAGTACAATGTAGCTTCCCTACTGCTGGATCAGATGTTGCAGGTTCAAGTCCAATTCCAGGGCTTATTGGCCACAGAATTCACCAGGAGATTAATCAGCACAGAAATCCTTCCACCACTATTCCGCAAAGGGTAAAATAAACAGCGTGGGTGTGAAGATATACTGAAAAAGAAACAATGAAAAGTACAGTATCAATGCTCATTGTTTTTATTTTTGTTGATGGTTAGGAGCAGATTTGATAGAATGAATAAATCATGCAGGGTTTTGACAAGGAAAGCAGGGATAAACAATTTCCGTGAAAATGAAAAAAAATGAAATGAAAATCGATTATTGTCGAGTAGGCTTCAAATGAAGTTACTGCGAAAAGCCACTAGTCGCCACATTCCGGCGCCTGTTCGGGGAGGCTGGTACGGGAATTGAACCGTGCTGCTGGCCTGCCTTGGTCTGCTTTCAAAGCCAGCGATTTAGCCCAGTGCGGCCGATAATTGGCTATAGAACCAGAGATAACACGAGGGGAAACTTCTGTGATACATGTTGTTCCGAGCAGAATAATGCAAAACTAAGCTTAACACAAAGGAGAAGGGTTGTGCCTGAAGGTGCAGTGGAAGCTAACTTGCAAAATAAAATTGGAAATAAATTTGAAAAGCGGAGGAGCACCTCAGGACATTGTAGAAAGTGCAGAGGCGAGAGGGGTTCATTGGGCAGTTCTCTTGAAAAGCCAGCACGGGCAAAATGGGCCAGATTGCCTTGTCCTGTGCTGTTTGTTACATCAGGGTGGACTGTTTGGCCCCTGAGGGCTCCTATTACGCACTTTAAACCAGATGTCATTAAAATGCAGCCGCTTGCTGTTTACATTCTTATCAATGTGTAGCTCAAGGCAAAAAGCAATATAATCATCATTCCTTGACCGAATATCTTTTTCTCAAAACACGGTCAATATCAAGGTAATGGTCCCAATTATCTACCGGCTCTCACTCAAACACGGCCCAGTCAAACGTAAAAGGGGATAAGCTGTCGAAATCTATGAGGCTGTAATGAACATAAACAAATGTTGGGTATACTGTAGGACCAGGACTTCCTGGTCAATAATCATCGGACATAAGACCAGAAGACGTGGGAGCAGAAGTAGGCCATTTGGCCCATTGAGCCTGCTATGTTACTAAGCAATAAGAGCAGGAAAGCTAATCAACAATATATTGTTGTATTGTTTAGACAGGACTGTTAGATCCCAGTAATCAAATGCATATGTACAGCCGTGCTAAAGTTTGTGCCAAGTCAAGTCTTGATATAGAAATTAATTAGGAAGGCAAATGGTATGTCAGTCTATGTTGTAAAGGGGTTGGAGTGCAAGAGTAAGGAATTCTTTCTATGATTGTACAGAATCATAGAATCCCTACAGTGCAGAAGGAAGCCATTCGGCCCATTGAGTCTGCACTCAATGCACCACTACTTAAGCCCACGCCTCCATCTAAACGTTTAGACACTAAGGAGCAATTTAGCATGGCCAATCCACCTAACCTGCACATCTTTCGACTGTGGGAGGAAACCGGAGCACCCGGAGGAAACCCACGCAGACACGGGGAGGAAGTGCAAACTCCACACAGACAGTGACCCGAGGCTGGAATTGAACCTGGGTCCCTGGAGCTGTGAGGCAGCAGTGCTAACCACTGTGCCACCACGCAACCTGCTATAGGACTTTACTGACACCACAACTCTACCTTGAATACCTAAGAAAATATATACTTGCCTAAGAGGAGGTACAGTCACATTTAGGATACTTATGGAAAAGGATAAGGATGGAGAGGAAATAAAAGTTCTTAACTGGGGAAAAGGCCAATTTTACTGAGATATGATTTGGCCCAAGTGAACTGGGACCAGCTACCTGCAGGTAAAACGGTGTCAGAACAGTGGGCGGACGGCCTTCAAAGAGGAGATAGCGAGAGTGGAGGCCAAATATCTTCCTCTAAAGGCAAAGGGTGGGGCCAATACCAAAGATCATTGGATGTCGAGAGGGATAAAGGGCAGGTGAAAAAAGAGAGAAGCTTTCGGCAGATACCGAGGGCTCAATACGGCAGAGTCCTGTATATATACGATGAGTATGAAAAGTGCAGGTGGAAACGTAAAAAAGGAAATTAAGAGAGTGCACGAAAAAACTTTGCCGGGCAGAATAAAGGGAAATCTAAAGGGGTTTGTAAGTATTTAAGGAGCAAGAGAATAATTAGGGAAAGAGTGGGATTAATTAGGGACCATAAAGATAATTGTGTGTGGGTCTGGAAGATAGTGGGTACAGTCCTCGATGAATTCTTTGCACTGGAAAAGGATGACACAGGTATGGACCTCAAGATGGAGGACTGTGAAATATTAGGGGAAATTAACTTTGAGAGAGGAGGTACCAGCAGGTTTAGCAGCCTTGAAAGTGGATAAATCCCCAGGCCCAGAGGTGATGTATCCCAGGCTATTGTGCAGAAGGAGGCCATTCGGCCCATCAGGTCTGCACCAACCCTCTGAAAGAGCACCCTATCTAGGCCCACTCCTGCCCTATCCCTGTAACCTTACCTAACCGCCTCATCTTGGGACACTAAGGGGCAATTTGTCATGGCCAATCCACCTAACCTGCACATCTTTGGGCTGTGGGAGGAAACCGGAGCACCCGGAGGAAACTCATGCAGACACGGGGAGAGCGTGCAAACTGCGCATGGACAGTCACCCAAGGCCGGAATTCAACCCGGGTCCCTGCCGCTGTGAGGCAGCAGTGCTAACCACTGTGCCACCGCGCCACCAATGGCAACCCCAGGCACCATACAGGAAGTCGATGAAAAGGTCACCCTGGACAACTGTCTTAGGGTTCATGACCCTGCTTTAAAATGGATGCCATTGACAGAAGTCCTGACCAAATTCAGACACTGGTGATGTCAAGAACATTTGAATCTGGTAACATCCAGAGCCTTAGAAAAAATGGAGGAACACTGCGCCTTGAAGACACACCAGAATGATTAACAGCCGATTTTGAGGAAACACACCAACTAATTTGCACAAAGCAAGCTCCCACAAATGAGATAAATGTTTTTGTAATATCCAGCTGAGAGGGTAGCTGGGGTCACGGTTTAATACCTCATCTGAAACACAGCACCTCCAACAATGCAGCACTTACTCAGCACTGCACAGGAACGTCAGCTTAGATTATGTGTTGGGCAGCACGGTGACGCAGTGGGTTAGCACTGCTGCCTCACGACGCCGAGGTCCCAGGTTCGATTCCGGCCACGAGTCACTGTCCGTGTAGAATTTGCACATCCTCCCCTGTCCTCGTGGGTCTCACCCCCACCCCCCAAAGATGTGCAGGGTAAGTAGATTGGCCACACTAAATTGCTCCTTAATTTGAAAACCTTTTTTAAAAAACTTAGATTATGTGCTTAAATTTCTGATTTGAACCCATAAACTTTTGACTCAGTGGTCTTACCTGAGCCCAGGGTGATAGGAGTCCTTGTGGTGAATGTAACTCCGTAATTCACGCAATTGCATATACATGAGACCATGCATTTGTAAGCGCAGTTGCGTTGCCCGACCACTAGGGGGAGTAGCGCTGGCAATGCTTAGGAGTTTGTACAGGGCTCCACCCTTGGCTCCGCCCACGACTCCTCCCCCTGGACTGCTGCATAAATACCAATGCTCAGAGCCAGTCGTTCAGTTCATCGAGAGTTCAACGCGGAACAGGCTGGCTCTGTTGTAAGTAGATTAAAACCACTGTTCATATCTTAAAGCACGTGCCTAGTGAATTGATGGTTCCATCAGTCCTGAAACATTTTAATGTATTTAATGCAAAATATATACAGAAAAGTTAGATTCCAGGCACAGAAATAGAATCACATCAAGACAGAAAGATACGTTACATAATATAGAAAATGCAAATATATTCAGTCACTTTTTAACATTATGCAATCTATTAATTATCATAAATGCGAAAACATTTTACATTTTGACATGTAAAGCTGGTAGAACGTTTCCTTGCACAGAAACATACAAAATGGAGGCACAATAGCACCACAACTGGTTGAAGGGTGGAATTACAGCGTGACTGGTTCACATAGGTAATTCCCATTATAGTTATAATAAGTATGTGGTGGTAATTCCCATTATAAATGAGCTCACAGTTAAAAAAAGTCACAAGAGGTGAGTAACAAAAACATAACAACAGGAAGTGAGATTCACTAGAGAGGAATTGCATGTACATATAAGGCTTGTAGCAAGATATAAAACACGCCTAAAATATATAATGCACAGATTATGTTGGATTGATATGCTAGTTCCTGATATTTTCTTGTTCATCTCCCCCCCCCTTCCACTCTTACTGTTCAATTCTAAACTTCAAAATAAAAACATGTTGTAAAATTTCTGTTCCACAATTGGAATTTGTCCTGGCATTTATTCCTCATGTTTTTTGAAGAGATGTCTTTTTTTTAATGCTCCTGGTTCAACCGTCTGGGCTGTTGCCAAATCAAGTGGGA
Organism: Scyliorhinus canicula; assembly: GCF_902713615.1. Classification (NCBI taxonomy): domain Eukaryota; kingdom Metazoa; phylum Chordata; class Chondrichthyes; order Carcharhiniformes; family Scyliorhinidae; genus Scyliorhinus; species Scyliorhinus canicula. The sequence goes on along the minus strand of NC_052163.1, from coordinate 116,902,959 downwards.
GCCCAGTGAGGGCCTTCCTCGACCCTCCTGGACTGGAGCAGGAGAGAAATCCCCCGACACAGCTCGTTGTCTACTGACCCCTGGTGGAAGCGCAAATGTCGACAGAGGAGTGGACTGGGCCTATGGGTTCTCTCCCCTCGTTGGCTCACACCAGAACAATGAGGGTGGCCAGTGCACATGGAGCTCTGCCTCAAGGTGAGGCAACATCCTTCAGGAGAGAAGGTGGGGTGAAGTGGAAATGGGGGCTGGTGGGGGTCAATTGCCATGAAGATAGCACCTAGTCCACCTGCGATCCTCCTGGATTGGTTATGTTCAGTTCTTCGAGTCAGAGAAATATTTGCTCGGATAATTCGTCCCATTATTGGCAGCTTTGTGGGGTTGGGGGCTGTTGGGGCAGGATGGGATGAGGGAATATAAACTTTGATTATGTAACTCCTGAAGGCATAATTACAGAAAAGGTAAAATTTACTTTTCTGGCAGTCGAGGGCAGCACGGTGGCACTGTGTTAGCACTGCTGCCTCATGGCGCCGAGGACCCGGGTTCGAACCCGGCCCCAGGTCACTGTCCTACATGGATCTTACATAGATCTTACATAGAACATACAGTGCAGAAGGTGGGCATTCAGCCTATCGAGTCTGCACCGACTCATTTAACCCTCACTTCCACCCGATCCCCGTAACCCAATAACCCCTCCTAACCTTTTTGGACACTAAGGGCAATCCACCTAACCTGCACATCTTCGGACTGTGGGAGGAAACCGGTGCTGCCTCTGAGTGTAACAGGAACTCATCCAGCCCAGCACAGACTTACAACACGTGCTGAGAGAATCAACTGGTTCGGACAAGGCTTAGGTCTCTAGTTTAAGTTAGCATCATTTAGACCCACAGTCATCGTGCGTTAGTTAGTTAGAAATAGTTAATAAAATTGAGTTGAACCTTCATCAGTGTTGGAAGTGTCTGTTCATCTCTCAAGTCTACACTAGCCAACACTTCAGGGGGAGAATTCAGAATGTCCAATTCACCTAACTGGCACGTCTTTCGGGACTTGTGGGAAGAAACCGGAGCACCCGGAGGAAACTCACCTGGGTCCCTGGCACTGTGAAGCAACAGTGCTAACCACTGTGCTACCGTGCCGCCCATTACACATATTGCTTAACCAATTAGCACAAAGTATTCTAGCAGGGCCTGAACAAGAAAGGGTAACACAGAGTGGGTGATTTCAAAGCCGAAGAAGGAGAGATGGCGAGAGGGAAAGAAAAAAAAATGGGAAATGATGATAAGATTTCAAACGAATGTGATTCCAGTTGTGCAATAGTAAATTTTCAGTACCAGAAAGGTTGACGTGCAGCAATTCATACTTAGCACATTGTTAAAATGGCAGTGAGACATAAATTAAACCAGATGCAACTGGGCTGGGTGTGGGTATTCATCACATTTCATGCCTTATAGATGATGGACAGGGCTTTGAGGAGTCAGGAGGTGAGTTACTCACCACAGGATTCCCAGCCTCTGAGCTGCTCTTGTAGCCACATTGTTTATACGGCTGGTCCAGTTATGTATCTGGTCAATGGTAACCCCCAGGATGTTGATAGCGGCCGGGGGGGGGGGGGGGCGGGGGGGGGGGGGGGGGGGGGGGGGGGGCGGGGGGGGGGGGGGGGCGGATGAGGGGGGGCGGGGGGGGCGGGGGGGGGATCAATGATTATAATGTTGCTGAATGTCATGGGGAGATGTTAGATTCCCTCTTGTTGGAGATGTTTGTTGTCTGCCGATTTTCATGGTACAAATGTGCTTTCTAAAGAAGGATATGCATTGTACTCACCCATTTTGGCCGATACGCGGCTCTTCCACATTGTGAGTGGCCCAGCCACTTACCTTCTCCCTGAAACAAGGAATGGCCAATAAATGCCACCCTTGCCAGCGATGCCCACCTTCCGCGACATCATTGATTTGTAAAAGGTGTCTTTAGGGCTGAATGGTGAGATGGCAAAGTTTTTTCCTTATAAATTTAGAGTATCCAATTATTTTTTTTTCAAATTAAGGGGTAATTTAGCGTGGCCAATCCACCTAATCAGCACATCTTTTGGGTTGTGGGGGTGAAACCCACGCAGACACGGGGAGAATGTGCAAACTCCACACGGACAGTGACCCAGGGCTGGGATTCGAACCTGGGCCCTCAGCACCGTAGTCCCAGTGCAACCACTGCGCCACCGTGCTGCCCTAAGAGGTTGCAATGTTAAAGGGTCACGTGCAGGCCATTCAGTTTGGCAGCCTGTGGAACCACTGGCACTCCAAGGGTTAAATTGCCTGAGTTACTCTTTGGAGTCACTTAAAATGCAAAGTAGTCATTAACGCTTGCACTAAAATATTTAACATATCCTTCAACCATGCTGATCTCCTGACGCTGCCTCTGAACCAATGTGTGGTGCATTAGAACTCGCTGTATTCTACAATCTGCCAGGGATACCTGTGCCAAGTTAGATACTGACGCTCAATAAAGTCTTGTAGAACAAGATAAGAGATTCCATAATAAAAAACAAGGTTACTTAACACCAGCTACTGGCTAGATTTAATTTATAAACAGTTCCACACTTTGTTTAACACCAAGACCAAAACATTTTGTTTGCAAAGTCCATGGTCTGGCGAATGCGACATGGGTCTTTCTGGACTTGTAACCGCCTCCCCCCCCCCCCCCCCCACCCCCCACCCACCCCTCCCCCACCCCCCACCCCCGCTCCCCCACCCCCACCCCACCCCCCTCCCCCCGCCCACAGACCCTCACCTCCCTCCAACTTCAAGTAATTGACAGAAAAGGGGATAAAAGGAAAGCTGAAAGAGTGAAGTGAGGGAGATCATAGGATCCCAACAGTGCAGAAGGAGGCCATTCAGCCCATTGAGTCTGCACCAACCCTCTGAAAGAGCACCCAACCCAAGCCTAAGCCCCTATCCTATCCCCGTAACCCCACCCAGGGGCAATTTAGCGCGGTCAATTCATCTAACCTGCACATCTTTGGACTGTGGGAGGAAACCGGAGCACCCGGAGGAAACGCACGCAGACACCGGGAGAAAGAGCAAACTCCACACAGACAGTGACCCGAGGCGGGAATCGAACCCGGGTCTCTGGCCACGTGGGGCAGCAGTGCTAACCTCTGCACCGCCACATGGAATGGAAGGAGTCTAATGGAGTTTAAACATCAGCGCCCGCACAGAGCTGGACTGAACGGTTTGTTTGCGGTTGTGTATTGCACTTAATTCCGTGCAATCCTACACCAGTGGTTTTCAAACGTTTTGCCCTTTTTTACCAACCAGCCATCCTTCGCGCCCCACCATTTCTGCTTATCTTTAATGTGACAAGTGAGCCTGCTTGGTCCTCACGATCTCACTGGCTTTGTCATTCAATGTTACATTCCTGATGATGACTTCAGCTGATGGTTTAAGATCTCACTGCACCTGTTGAAAAAGGTAAAGAGGTTTGTCCTCGAACTCTCCCTGCTTAGTCTTCAAATGTCTTGTAGTTGTAAACTTTAATTTGCCAGTGCTTCACTGTGTACAACAGGGGACAATATGGATATTGCATGGTAAATGAAAGGTTAACAATTTTATGTAGATGAATCCAACCGCCAGATGGCGATCAAGAGCAGTCACATAGATCACGTGACACCCTTGATTCTGGGAGAAGGAGTTTAGGCGGGAGAGAGAGCAGTCATGTGTTCAGGAGGTCTGAGTTCTGTAGGTAGAGTAAGAGCATAGTTTATTTAGCAACCATTGTATCTTAGTAAGGCATTCAAATCTAGTTTAAGTATTGTTAATAAATCAGCTTTGTTAATCAACATAGCTTGATGTTCTTTGTTGAACACTACACATCAAAGCCACCCTTATCAAGAAAGCAGAGAACATCATACAACTCTCATGAACTTTGAACCCTGATTTGCATTGCCACAATTAATAAACCCACACCTCAAGTAATCAACTTTATGCTGTTTTGTTCCTGTTTTCACCTGCTGTTGACCGTTGCTTCGGGCAGGAAGGCTGCATTGAATTAAAAAAAAAATCTTCTCCTGGATCAGTGCTCTGATGTCAGGAGGAGGCGGGCTTTTCCGCTCAGTTCCGGGCTACTTCTCATGTAGATCCATGGCTCCGCGACCCTCCCAACACGCGCCTGTGACCCCTGACTGTCCCACACAACAGTCTCATCTCATCCTTCCAGCACTTTTTTCGATCCCTTCTCTCTCATGTGCTCATCTCGTTTCCCTCACGATATCACAATGGTTCAGTGTGCAAATCGGCAACAATTTAGAGCCATATTTCTACTTAAATGCCGACATGTTACTGGGGTATCTGGGTAACATTAACTGAAGGAGCCGTGTTATGTGGAGACTGGTGTTGTGGGCAGGCGCGAGAAGAACTCTGGTTAATCCCAGAGTTGTGAGGGTTGGATTACGAGGAGAGGTTGAGTAGTCTGGGACTGTACTCGTTGGAATTTAGAAGGATGCCGGGGGATCTTATAGAAACATATAAAATTATGAAGGGAATAGATAGGATAGATGCGGGCAGGTTGTTTCCACTGGCGGGTGAAAGCAGAACTAGGGTACATAGCCTCAAAATAAGGGGAAGTAGATTTAGGACTGGGTTAGGAGGAACTTCTTCACCCAAAGGGTTGTGAATTCCCTGCCAATGAAGCAGTTGAGGCTCCTTCATTAAATGTTTTCAAGATAAAGATAGTTTTTTGTTGAATGTTCGGGCGGGAAAGTGGAGCTGAGTCCACAAAAGATCAGCCATGATCTTATTGAATGGCGGAGTAGGCTCGAGGGGCCAGATGGCCTACTCCTGCTCCTAGTTCTTATGGATTGAACTGCTTAATCCTTTCCCTGTCTGTCCGTAAGCAGAGGTGTTTCTGAATAGTTTTTCAAAGTAGGCTAGAGTTTGTTTTCCCGATCCCTCAGTTTATGTGATCCAGCTCAATAATCACTTGCAGCAAACTAACGTTATGATCGCCATAGACGGTTACTGGTTTGTGATGCAGAACAAGGCCAGCAGCGTGGGTTCAATTCCCGTACCAGCTTACCCGAACAGGCGCCGGAATGTGGCAACTAGGGGCATTTCACAGTAACTTCATACTTGTGACAATAAAATATTATTGTTATTAAGATTAGTGTATGCACATTCAAACCTAGGGGGGGGGGGGGGGGGGGGCGGGCGGGTGAGAGAGTTTCCAACCTCATACGAACGACTTGCGCTGGCTTTTTATCATGTGTTAGCCGCCAGGGACAACAGCGACACAAGTACGAAATCTGGTGAGAGTTGGGAAACACGATTCTTGCTGCAAGATCGCCAGGAAGGTCGGGAACGTCGGGAACGTCATTGAAATTAATATATAATTATCGAGCCCTCCCGCCGGGATGACCCCCCCCCCCCTCACTGAATATTCATTGTGTGCCAACATGATGTCACCCCGAAGCACTTTACAAACACTGTATGTAAACGAGAACCTGGCGACCTTGCCTCTGAAGGGGAGATCGTAGGTGAGTTCTCAGGTCGTCATCACCCTCCAGGGTGTGAATTGTAGAGGGGGCACCGGAGAGGACATGGGGGGCCCAGATACGGGAAACTCAGGGTCGGGGTTCAGCCTTGGCACAAGTCCCAAAAGACATACTTGTTGGGTGAATTGGACATTCTGAATTCTCCCTGTGTCCCAAAACAGGTGCCGGAGTGTGGCGACGAGAGGATTTTCACAGTAACTTCATTGCCACGTTAATGTAAGCCTACTTGTGACAATAAAGATTATTATGTATCAGCATGTGCTTTGGTTGAGCAGGCGATAGGCCTACTCAAGATATGCTTCTGGAGCCCTCCAAAGGACCCCCCGTGGGTGTCCCGCATCATTGTGGTGAGCTGCACTCTGCACAAACTGGCACTGGCAAGGGCCAAGCAGCTGGACGAGGAAGATAGGGAGGAGCACCACATCTCCTCGGATGAGAAGGAGGTCGAGGAGGGTGGCCAAGGCAAACCCATTGAGGAGGGTCCTCAGGCGATGGCCAGGACCTTCAGGAAGAATGAGTTTCGAGGTTTCACCTCTTTTCTAAGGATTCCCAGGCAAAGGAATCATTTTGTATGCTGGTGTCTAGTCTTGTGATTATACTGTGGCCTTCCAATGGGGTGTGAGATTCCACAAAGGTGAGAGTGGAACTCTTTTGTTCTTGTAGGCTATGCCAGAGCAGATGGTCAATCTTCTAAGTCATGTGGTTTCTAGCAGCCATTTTGCGGTTCAGCAGAAGTCCATTTTAAAAGAGCAAAATAAAATTGATAGATACAGCTTTGATTTATTTTCTTGTCTTATTGACATAATACTGGCAAAGCTGGAATTGAAAATGAAAATGAAAATCGCTTATTGTCACGAGTAGGCTTCAATAAAGTTACTGTGAAAAGCCCCTAGTCGCCACATTCCGGCACCTGTCCGGGGAGGCTGGTACAGGAATCGAACCATGCTGCTGGTCTGCTTTAAAAGCCAGCGATTTAGCCCAGTGAGCCAAACCAGCCTTAATGCAGCGAAAGTTAAGGGAGATTTAATAAAGGCGTTCAAAACTTTGAGAGGTTTTGATATGAGTTTAGAGCGGTGGCTGGATAAGTATCTGGAGGATATAGATGTAACATAACTGGCAAATGAAGAAGAGAAGAGATAGAAGGGATTATTATCATGCCGGATATTGTTATGAACTGGAATGCACTTTATAATCGAGGTGAGGTACTGAAGGTAATTAAACAGAAAGATTGTTACGTTTGTATTTAGGGCCATTCATGACCTCAGGTGTCCAAAGAAACATCTTCACAGGCAATGAAATTTAAAAAGAATCGAGAGTCACTGTTGTAGGAGGTGGCGCAGTGGGTAGCAACTCCGCCTCTGAACAGGAAGCTCCCGGTTCGAGTCCCACTCCGGGACTTGATGGCCACGGAAGGTGTGTTCATAACGCGGCCAAACGGGTTGGGCATCAGCCCACACGTCCCTTCACTGTGCCAAAGGCAGCAGTAAGAGCAAGAGAGTCTCCCGGTCAGCTAGAGCCTTGCAGAAGGCAGAGGGAAACTGCTTGATTGATGCTGAGATCTATCGATTACACACCGGATGGGTTCTGCCGGGTGAATACCGTGGGCAAAAGATGGGGGAGTGGAACTCGCTGAGTCGCTCTTGCAGAGGACTAGAATGGACACGGCGGCTGAATGGCTTCCTTCTGCACTCTGGCCATTCGGTGATTCTACGCTTGTAGCCATCTGGGATGGACACTTACAATAAGAAACATGGACGGTCGCAAAGCATAACGGGAAAAATGGCCAATGTAAGATTCAGGCAGGCTCAGAGCCTGAATGTATATTTGTGAGCGAAGATTCCAGACGGTATCGAAACCCCAACCAATTAGCATTTTGATGGCCCATCTCCGTAAGACAAAGGATTGATACTTGAGCAACCGATACAATCCCAGACATTTCGGCGCCACTCCCTGTACTCAGGAAGCGTAAACAACAGGGTCAATGACCGCTTAGGACACGCCCAGCCATTAAGGCACCCGACCCTTTATTGGTTCAAATTGAACACAGTGATCAAGAATTACCCAATTAGTGGGTCCAAACTGAAGGACCGCCCAAAAGAGCGCGAAAACACCCAAGGATAAAGAGAGAGGCCACCATGTGTTCGGCCTCTCTTGGACCTGGCACTCCGCCAACGTTTACTTCCAATTGCAGCACCACCAGAAGCAAGTTCAAGTTCAACTGCCGCTACCAGACGGATGAGCCCAGCTGAGCAGCAGTTACTTCTACAGACCCAATAGATCCAGATCTGAACAATGGCCACTGTTCCTCTGACCTAAGCCGGATGCCTGAAGTTAAGTACAGGTTGTCGTAGTTGATAGGTGTAGTTTAACTAGTAGTGTTTATGTTGCGTGATTAATTGTGTGTGTAAATAAAGTACCCTTGATCTTGAACTAACTAACTGGTATTTGGCTCTTTGATCGATATCCGGTTGAACCTTGTGGTGGTATCATTTGAGACCTGGCGACTCTGAGCAATATAATATCGATATCTAAAGAAAGAAGGGCAACCTTATTGATTGCCATATTCATAGCAGGTAAAAAAAAGGCAACGCACTTCTCCAATCAACCACCAGATGGGGCTATTTGTCATCAATGCAAGAAATGTCTCTAACCCCGATCCTGAACAAATCCTCATATCCCTAACTCTGTCCCAAAGCTTTGCTCAATTGTTCGATTCCGTGTTCTGTGTCTAACTCTCTGCACCTTACTTTTTCCAATACAGGGCAGCATCTGCCTTGTTCTGACTTGGCTCGAGTAGGGCTATGAAGAGGCCATTCTGCCCCTCTAGCCGTTTGTTTCATCCAATTAGATCATGGCTGGTCTGTATCTTAACTCCATCCACCTGCCTCGGTTCCCCTAATACCCTAACCTGATAAAAACCTACACAGCCGGGGACGCATTGAAACCAGGAGATTGATTTTCAATCGCTTGTGTGGGTGTGATCAAAGCAGTGATTTATCCCAAGCAGAGATTTTGAAACAAATGGTTATTTCCTCGAAAACTGGTCTACTGTCTTCTTCGCCGAACATTTGTCTGCACTGTGAATCTGCTGGCTCTCTGACCGCTGTCATGTTATGTACTCTGGGATAACACAGGCTGCAACTGGATGCAGCTTTAACCAAAAGATACTCCAGACCTTGAAGTTAGTTCAACCTGAGTTATTGAACCAGTAGCACAGTTAGCACAGTTCTCTATGACTTTGACTCTCTGCTAACCTAAGTGTGGTTACTCTGTCTGACTGAACCAGACTAGCTCTTAGCCACGTGCTGGAGGTGTGATACTGTACATACACCCTGACTCACTCTGTCGATGTTCATCAGTGGAAAGAGGCGGAGTGTGAGCGCCTCGTGTCTTTTATAGTGAGATACCACCCCTGAGTGCCCTGCCTGCTCATTGGTCATGTCCTGTTCTCAGTGTTCATTAGCTGCCTGTCTGTGCCTGTCTGTATATCATTATCTGCATGTCTGCATATCGTGCCAACCTCCTGCTTCATGAAGCAGTGGCGAGCCCACGGTTTCCCTTTGAGTGTTGTACTCAGTTCCCATCACCTGGTAGCACTTAGATTCGCAAACTGGTTGCTGAGTTCCCCTTTGGTCCAATTTGGGGGTTTACACTTCAAGATGTTGCCACGTCAGTGTTAGAACCAGGAACGATCAGGCTACCGAATCTGTAATTGAAAATCAAGGCCTTGGAACCAGTAAGGAGAGAGAGAGGGAAAGAGAGAGGGAGAGAGAGAGAGAGAGAGATGTTGTAATGATTGCCAGTGTTAGAGAGGAAATTGGGGAATGAGACACATTGATCTGCAGATGATGCAGACAAGAGCAAGAGGGGAATGTTAGAAGATTTCCATTTTTGATTGGAAGAGTTGGATTTCGATTGCAGGTCAGGTGCTCCACCTGGTGGCTCGGCTGATAAATGGCAACAGTCCTTGAGCGGTTTTGAAGCTGCCGGTGGCCGCTGGACGTGAACGCACGACGATGCAGGAATGTATGGAGCATTCAGTGGCCGCACCTACACCACATGGACTGCGGCTCACCACCATCTTCTCAATGGCAACTTGGACTAGGCATTAAATGCTGGGTTTGCCAGTGATTCAATCAGTCCAAGAATGGGGGGGGAAAAAAACAATGAATTGGCATTGGGTAACGACCATTATTTGGGCAGACAGGGTTTCATTGTCCAGTAACACTCCTCCCATTCCCGAATTGTCCACACAAGGCCGCCCACCTGTCAAGGGTTCATTTCAATGTTGCTGGAAAGGCGCAAGAGTTTACCAGCGATAGGATGTTTGAACCTAGCGATCAGAAGGTTGAAGTGTTGTCAGGGACTTTGCACGGGTCGGAGGTTAGGATGGAGGGCAACATTCCCTCCTCATTCAGACCTCCAGAGGTCTGCTTCATTGAACCTTCTCTGGTTACACTGAACTCATACAAGACCCTAGTTAGATCTCAGCTAGAATATCGTTGCACAGTTCTGAGCTCCGTACTACAGGAAGGATGTGAACAGATTGGAGGGAGTGCAGAAGAGGTTCACAAGAATGGTTCCAGGGATGAGAAACTTCAGTTCTGAGGATAGGCCGGAGAGGTTGGGACTGTTCTCCTTGGAGAGGAGAAGGCGAAGAGGAGATTTGATAGAGATGTTCAAAATCTTGAAGGGGCTAGACAGAGAAGACAGGGAGAAACTGTTCCTGCCTTTTAAAGGATCACGAACAAGAGGGTACAGATTTAAAGCGATTTGCAAAAGAAGTAAGTGCGACGCAATGAAATGAGTGTCTGGGTTCTGGAATGCGCGGCCTGGAAGTGTGGTGGAGGCAGGTTCAGTCGAGGCGTTCGAGAGGGTGTTAGATGATGACTTGAATAAAAACAGTGTGCAGGAATCCGGGGAAAAGGCAGGGGAACGGCACTCAGTCATGATGCTCATTGGGAGAGTCGGTGTAGACATGATGGGCCGAATGGCCTTCCTCTGCACCATAACTATTCTGTGATATAGTTCTGTGAAATAGTGCCACTGTCTGCACGTCCAGCCTTTTTTTTTAACAAACAATTTTATTGAGGTATTTTTGGCATTGTAAACAGTAACAATATGCATTGGTGTGCAATTACAAAAAACATAGTGCAAATAACCGTACCACTCACGCAGATAGACCCGCCTATTCTTCCCCCCTACACTACACTATTCTACCCCCCCCCACCCCGTGACGATTAGTTACCCGCGAAGAAGTCGATGAATGGTTGCCACCTCCGGGCGATCCCCGATAATGATCCCCGTAAGGCGAACTTGATTTTTTCCAAGCCGAGAAAACTTGCCATGTCCGACAGCCAGACTTCGGTCTTTGGGGGCTTTGAGTCCCTCCAGGCCAACAGTATTCGTCGCCGGGGTATCAGGGAAGCAAAGGCCACAACGTCGGCCTCTATCCCCTCCTGTACTCCGGGGTCTTCCGACACCCCAAAAATCGCCACCTCTGGACTCATCGCCACCCTTATTTTCAGTTCTCGGGATATCACATCCGCAAATCCCTGCCAGTATCCCCTGAGTTTTGGACACGCCCAGAACATGTGGACATGGTTCGCTGGTCCTCCCCCACATCTTGCACACTTGCCCTCCAGCCCAAAGAATTTGCTCATCCGGGCCACCGTCATGTGGGCCGGTGAACTACCTTGAACTGAATCAGGCCGAGCCTGGCACATGTTGCGGTTGTATTTACCCTCCTCAGAGCGTCTGCCCATACGCCTCCCTCCAACTCCCCAACAAGCTCCTTCTCCCACTTAAGTTTCAGTTCCTCGGTCCCTATGTCCTCCGCACCCATAAGCTCCTTATAAATATCTGAGACTCTCCCCTCTCCTACCTCACCCCTGGAAATTACCCTGTCCTGGATCCCCCTTGGTGGAAGGCGTGGAAAGGACGGGACCTGTCTATGTACGAAATCCTGCACCTGCAAGTACCGAAAGTCATTCCCCCTCGCCAGCCCAAACTTCTCCTCCAGCGCCCTCATGTTCGCGAAGCTCCCTTCCAGGAACAAGTCGCCCATCCTTCCCACCCCCGCCCTCCGCCACGCTCAAAACCCGCCATCCATCTTCCCCGGGACAAATTCGTGGTTGTCACATATTGGGGACCAGACCGACGCTCCCACTTCCCCCGCATGCTTCCTCCATTGGCCCCAAATCCGCAAAGCCGCCACCACTATAGGGCTGGTGGAGTACCTGGCCGGCGGGAGCGGCAAGGGAGCCGTGACCAGGGCTGCCAAGCTGGTGCCCCTGCACGAAGCAGCCTCCACCTGCACCCAAACCGACCCCGTACCCACCATCCATTTCCTTATCATGGCTATGTTAGCCGCCCAGTAGTAGTTGCTGAGGTTCAGCAACGCCAGCCCTCCTCGCTACGGTTCCGTTCCAGCATCCCCTCTTTACCCGCGGGGAATTCCCCGCCCAAACAAATCCCAGGATGATTTTATTGACTCTATTAAAGAAGGACCGCGGAATGAAAATAGGGAGACACTGAAAAATAAACAGGAATCTCGGGAGGATCATCATCTTCACCGTCTGTACTCTCCCCGTTAGTGACAGCGGGAGTGCATCCCACCTCCGAAACCCACTCTTTAACTGCTCCACCAGCCTAGACAAGTTCAACTTATGCATCTTACCCCAGTCGTGCGCCACTTGTATCCCTAGATACCTAAAACTTTCCCCAACCAGCCTAAATGGTAGCTCCCTCAGCCTATTCTCCTAACCACTCGCCTGCACCACAAACATCTCGCTTTTGCCATGTTCAACTTGTAGCCCGAAAACCGGCCAAATTTCCCGAGGATTTCCATAATCCCGTCCATCCCCGTCGCTGGATCTGACACATACAAAAGCAGGTCGTCCGCGTAGAGCGAGACATTGTGTTCTATCCCCCCCCCCTGACCATTCCCTTCCATCCCCTTACCGCTCTCAGAGCAATTGCCAGCGGTTCTATGGCCAACGCAAACAGCAGTGGAGAGAGTGGGTCATCCCTGTCTTGTCCCGCGGTGTAGTCTAAAATACTCAGATATCGTCCTGTTCGTCCTTACACTAGCCTCCGGGGCCTGATATAGCAGTTTAACCCAGTCCACAAAGCCCTCTCCAACCCCAAACCGTCCCAGCACCTCCCATAAATAGTCCCACTCCACTCAAAGCCTTTTCGGCATCCATTGCCACCACTATCTCCACCTCTCCACCCTCCGGGGGCAACATAATCACATTGAGTAGCCTTCTTAGATTGGCTACCAGCTGCCTACCCTTAACAAACCCCGTTTGGTCCTCCACAATCACGTCCGGTACGCAGTCTTCGATTCTGGACGTCAGGATCTTGGCCAGCAGTTTAGCGTCTACATTAATCAGGGAGATTGGCCTATAGGACCCACAGACCTCCGGATCCTTGTCCCATTTTAATATCAACGAGATGGTGGCTTGCGACATCGTCGGGGGTAGCACCCCATTGTCCCTCGCCTCGTTAAACACCCTAACCAGCAGGGGCCCCAGTATACCCGCAAACTTTTTGTAAAACCCCACTGGATACCCACCCGGCCCCGGGGCTTTACCCGACTGCATGGCCTTCAGGCCCCCCATTACTTCTTCAGCCCTAATCGGGGCCCCCAGCCCCTCTACCATCCCCCTGCCCACCTTTGGGAAGGTCAGCCCATCTAAGAAGCGCCTCATCCCCTCCGGCTCCGTAGGGGGTTCTGAGGTATACAGCTTTCTGTAAAAGTCCCTGAGTACCCTGTTCAGTCCTGCCGGTTCTCCCACCCAGTTCCCTGCCGGGTCTCCCAGCCGGTTCCCTGCCCCGTCTACTACCGTCCCTATTTCCCTGGCCGCCTCCCTCTTCCTAAGTTGCTGTGCAAGCATTCTGCTGGCTTTCTCCCCATGCTCATATACCGCGTCCCTGGCCTTTCTGAGTTGCCCTACGGCCTTCCCAGTGGATAGCGCTCCCAGCTCCGCCTGCAGTCTCCGTCGTTCCCGAAGTAGCTCTGCCCTCGGGGAGTCCGCATATTCCCTGTCCGTCCGTGTCATCTCCTGCACCAGTCTGTCCATCTCTGCCCTATCTGTTCTGTCCCTATGGGCTCGGATTGAGATCAGTTCCCCTCTCACCACCACCTTCAGCGCCTCCCAGAGCACCGCTGCTGAGACTTCCCCTGTATCGTTGACCTGCAGGTAGTCCTCCATCCATTTCCCCACTCTCTCACACACCCTCTTCTCTGCCAACAATCCCACCTCTAACCTCCATTGTGGGCGCTGATAACTTTCTTTGCAGACCAGCAGGTCGGCCCAATGTGGAGCATGGTCCGAAATAGTAATCGCCGAGTATTCTGTGTCCCTCACCCCCTCCACAAAGTCCCTACTCATGATAAAAAAGTCAATACGAGAATAAACCTTGTGAACATGCGAATAGAACGAGAACTCCTTCCCCGTCGGCTGGCTGACCCTCCAGGGGTCTACCCCCCCCATTTGTTCCATGAACCCTCTCAGTTCTCTTGCCATTGCCGGGACCCTGCCGTTCTGGAGCACGACCGGTCGAGGTCGGGGTCAATGACTGTATTAAAGTCCCCACCCATAATCAACTTGTGTGAATCCAAGTCGGGGATCTTCCCCAGCAGCCTTTTGATGAAATCTACACCATCCCAGTTTGGAGCGTAGACATTCACTAGGACCACCCTCACCCCCCCCTCAAGCTTGCCCAGGACCATAGGAAATCTACCACCCCCATCCGCAACTGTGCTGTCCGTCTCAAACTTAACCCGTTTGTTAATCAGAATCGCGACCCCTCTGGTCTTAGCGTCCAGCCCCGAATGGAAGACCTGGCTAACCCAGCCCTTCTGTAATCTAATCTGGTCCGCCACTTTCAAATGCGTCTCCTGCAGCAACATTACGTCCGCCTTCAGAGCCCGTAAGTGCGCGAACACATGTGTCCTCTTAACCGGCCCGTTTAATCCTCTGACATTCTAGGTGATCAGCCTGGTTGGAGGGCACCCTGACCCCCCCCCCCCCCCCCCCCCCCCCCAACGCCGATCAGCCATCCCCCTTCTTGGGCCCACCCCCTGCCCATGTGCCGTGCCTCCCCTGGTCCGCCTCTTGGCAGCTCCCACCCCGACCCCTCCCCTGTTACCTGGATCAGTTCCCTCCCTTGTCAGCAGATCATCCCCCCCCCCCAGCAACAACCCCTTGTAACCTAACCCCTGCCATATACTCGCTGTATACACACCCCCACCTCGCTCCCGTTGACTAGCTCAAGCAGCTAGCCTGGTGGCTCTCAACTCCGACGCCACCATGTCTCACAAACTATTGTCCTCCCGCTCCCCTCCCCCCCGCCCATCAACACCACCTCCCCAGAACAGCCCTATTCGAGCAATCGCTCTGGGACCGAAACAGGGAGAAAACAAACAAAGAACAAAGCAACATTCCCAGAAGAGAGAGAAAAAAACCCCCCAAAGATACCCCTACCAGCCCCCCAGCACCCAACAACGTAAACTTTAACTATCCCTTTGGCTTTAACTTTTAAACTTTCAAACAGGCAAACACAAACACAAGAACACCCCCAACTTTAAATAAAAGAGCATGTCGAACGACATCGCTGACCCGAAGGGCAGTCTGTGAGCAACTGCAGACGTCCCTTAGTACACTCTAACTTGAGTCCATGAGTCCTCAGTTCGGCACCAGTCCATGCCCCTTAGCGAAGTCCATCGCTTCCTCCGGGTCGTCAAAATAATGTTGCTGCTCCCGATATGTGACCCAAAGCCGTGCCGGGAAAAGCAGCCCAAACTTGACCTTCTTTTTAAACAAAATCTCTTTAATTTGTCTGTAGGCTGCCCTCCTTCTGGCCACCTCCTGGCTCAGATCCTGGTAGATGCGCAGGACACTGTTGTTCCATGAGCAGCTCCTCGTACTCTTGGCCTACTGTAGAACCCGCTCCTTGTCCACGAACCTATGGAACCTGACCACCATCCCCCCCCCCCCGGCTGCCTCGCCTGCACTCTGTGTGCCCTGTCCAGCTCCAAAGGAAGCGGGAAGGAATCATCCCCCACCAGCTTCTGCAGCATGTCTGCCACATATGCCGTGGCATCCACTCCCTCAGCCCCCTCCGGGAGCCCAATGATTCTCAGGTTCTGCCGGCGAGACCTATTTTCCAGGTCCTCCAGCTTGTCCATCAGCCTTGATTGCTGCTCCTTCAACTTACTAATTTCCACGTCCGCTACCGTTTGGAAATCCGCCTGCTCTTCCACTGTCTTCTCCAGTGCCTGGACCTTCTTATCCTGAGCATCCAGCCTCCGGTCAAGTCGCTCCACCGCTTTCTGGAGCGGTTCCAAATGATCCCGCTTCAGTGCTGCGAAGCTCTCTTTCATGACCTGCAGCATATTGTCCAGCGCTGCCTGGACCGTCCGTTCCGTGGTCCGTTCATCGGCCATCTTTCCTCTCACTTCAGCTTCCACACCCCCTTTGTTCAGCCCCTTCTTCGCCTGTTTTCGCTCCCTTCTGCTCATTAAGTCCATACAACTCTGTATGGATTCAGATCTAGAGTGCTATTGCTTTTCATTCCAGCGCTCAAAAGTTCCAAAAAGTCAGGGGAAAAGGTTTTAAAGTCAGACCGGAGCGAGCGCCACCAAAGGTGCGACTTACTCCCTCATAGCCGCCACCGGAAGTCCTGCACGTCCAGCCTTGACTCAGTGCGTAACTCCTCCCATTCCCGAATTGTCCTCCGAAGGCTTCCCTGGAAAGGCGCAAGAGTTTACCAGCGATGGGATGAGCCTCTCAGTCTGACCGTTCTAAGTTTGAGCAGAAACTTGTGAACAGAATCAAAGTTTGATGTTGGCTCCGGCAGCTCGGACTAACACTGAAGGGTGGGATCTTCCAGCCCTGGCAGTGCTGGGCATGGTCATGGGTGGGATGTTCCCATTCTTCCCCCCCTCCCTCAGTGTCAGTGCCCTCAGTCCTCTTCCCTTGACACACCTGCGCTGCCGGATCCATCCTGGTTGCCATGAAGCCATGGCCTGATTTTAAAAAAATTTGCTTCTTTGTTTTCAAATCCCTCCGGTGCCTGGAACCTCCTCCAGCCCCACAACCACCCTAGCTCCTGCACTCCTCCAATTCTGGCTCCGTGCGTATCTCCCTTGCGTTTTAATTGCTCCAACGTCAGTGGCTGTGCTTGGCGCAGGTCGGGAATATCCCCTCCCTCAATCTCTCTCTGCTTTCCTTTATTATGCTTCTCAAAATCTACCTTTTGGACCAAGGTTTTGCTCCTCCACATAAACATTGTCTCGCGTGGCGAATATGTTCTGACAGCCTCTCCCGTGAAACACCCTGGAATGATTTCAATGGTATTATATAAATGCAAAGTATTGTTGCTGCCAGAGGTGTCATTATCAGGCAGATATAAAGAGATCCCACGGCACTATTTTGGAGAAGACAGGTGTTCGGCCCTGGAGTCCTTCAACAAACACTTTGGAAAATATTTAATTCTGTTTGTTAACATTGTTCCGGGAGCTTGCTCTGCCCAAATTGGATGTTGCCTTTCCTCCATTGCAACCCTGACCACATTTGGAAAAAGTATCTCATTGGCTGTAAGACGCTGCAGGATACCCTGGTATTGTGAAAGGTGCTATAGAAATGCAAGTTTCTTTTCCCGATGTTAAGGGGTCAATGTTCTCCCGGTGTCTGCGTGAGTTTCCTCCGGGTGCTCTGGTTTCCTCCCACAGACCAGAGATGTGCAGGTTAGGTGCATTGGCCATGATAAATTACCCCTTAGTGTCTGAAGGTTAGGTGAGGTTACGAGGTTGTGGGGGAATGGGCCTCAGTAGGGCTCCTCCTTCAGAGGGTCAGTGTAGGCTCGATGGGCCTAACGGCCTCCTTCTGCACTGCAGGATTCTATGATTCAAACGCAGCCGTGGGCAGTCTGCACCTGTCAGGCTGAGGGCATCATGCATTTCCAGAAGGCTCCCGAATTGTCCTCCCCACCCCCTCGCCCTCCCCACCTCCTAACCCTCCCCCTCCCTAGCCCTCCCCACCTCCTCGCTCTCCCCACCTCCTAGCCCTCCCCACCCCCTCGCCCTCCCCACCTCCTAGCCCTCCCCGCCTCCTAACCCTCCCCGGCCCTCCCCACCTACTACTCTCCCCACCTCCTAGCCCTCCCCACCCCCCTCGCCCTCCCCCACCTCCTCGCTCTCCCACCTCCTCGCCCTCCCCACTCCCTGGCCCTCCCCACCCCCTCACTCTCCCCAGCCCCTCGCCCTCCCCACCCCCTCGCTCTCCCCACCTCCTAGCCCTCCCCGCCTCTTAGCCCTCCCCCTCCCTGGCCCTCCCCACCTCCTTGCTCTCCCCACCCCCTCGCCCTCCCCGCCTCCTAGCCCTCCCCCTCCCTGGCCCTCCCCACCTCCTCGCTCTCCCCACCTCCTAGCCCTCCCCGCCTCCTAGCCCTCCCCCTCCCTGGCCCTCCCCACCTCCTAGCCCTCCCCCTCCCTGGCCCTCCCCACCCCCTCACCCTCCCCACCTCCTAACCCTCCCCCTCCCTGGCCCTCCCCACCTCCTCGCCCTCCCCAACTCCTAGCCCTCCCCAACTCCTAGCCCTCCCCCTCCCTGGCCCTCCCCACCTCCTCGCCCTCCCCACCCCCTAGCCCTTCCCACCTCCTCACCCTCCCCACCTCCTCACCCTCCCCACTCCCCGGCCCTCCCCACCCCCTCGCCCTCCCCAACTCCTCGCTCTCCCCACCTCCTCGCCCTCCCCACTCCCTGGCCCTCCCCACCCCCTCACTCTCCCCAGCCCCTCGCCCCTCCCCACCCCCTCGCTCTCCCCACCTCCTCGCTCTCCCCCACCCCCTCGCCCTCCCCACCCCCTCGCCCTCCCCACCTCCTCGCTCTCCCCACCCCCTCGCTCTCCCCACCCCCTCGCCCTCCCCACCTCCTCGCCCTCCCCACTCCCCGGCCCTCCCCACTTCCTCGCCCTGCGATCCCCTCCCCACCCCCTCGCCCTCCCCACCTCCTCGCTCTCCCCACCTCCTCGCCCTCCCTACCCCCTCGTCCTCCCCACCCCCTCGCCCTCCCCACTCCCTGGCCCTCCCCACCCCCTCGCCCTCCCCACTTCCTCGCCCTCCCCACCCCCTCGCCCTCCCCACCTCCTCGCCCTCCCCACTTCTTCGCCCTGCAACCCCCTCGCCCTGCAAACCCCCCCCCCACCCACTCCCCCACTCCCCCTGCTCTCAACACTGAGCAAGCCCCCGTTTCTGAAACTCAGCAGTAATGAACTTGTTAAAGAAAAAAGTTAAAATTCTGCTGAGTGAGCAGAAGTTCCAAGGATGCCCCCGTGAATACCTGCCCGCTCCCTCTGATACTGCACGCATGTGTAAGCATTGCCAAGGCCATGAAGGTCAGGCTATGATTCACCTCCTCTCCCGGGCCACGGGCCAATCGAGCTCCAGCGCTGATAACGGACGGTTATAAAAGGACAAGTGACAATGTGGGAGCAGATCAGAGCAGTTACCATCGTCGGAAGCACAGCTTTGGAAACCTCTGAACTCAAGTTGCTGCTGATCCGAGCCCAGCCTTGCCACTGCCGCTCAGCCCGCCCGACTCGTCTCTTCACCCGGAAGCAGAAGAAGGATGAAGACTCTCTCCTGTCTGTCCGCCGGGGGGCTCGCCATCGTGGCCATCGCCGGAGCCGTGCTCCTCCGAGGAGTCAGCTCCCAGCCCGCGGAATCAGTCATTAAGCTGTGCGGCCGTGACTTTGTCAGGGCGGTCTTTGTCTCGTGTGGGGGCTCCAGGTGGAAGCGATACTCCCCCGAAGAAAACGACCAGAGGGGCAGCTTGTACCGTAAGTAGCGGGCCTAGGGCTTGGGGGTTGGGGGGAGGGTGGGGGGTGGTGGGGGGGTGGTGGGAGGGTGGTGGGGGGTGGTGGGGGGTGGTGGGGGGAGGGTGGGGGGTGGTGGGGGGAGGGTGGGGGGGTGGGTGGGGGGAGGGTGGGGGGGTGGGTGGGGGGAGGGTGGGGGGTGGGTGGGGGGAGGGTGGGGGGGGGTGGGGAGGGGGGGGAAATCAGAGGTCATTTGAGAAGTCTAGAGGTAAATATTTTACTGTCCATCCACGGAGAAAACAAAATGAGGTGGCTCAATTTCAGGGTAAAGGGGTAGGAGAGAGGGAGGGAGGACAAACTTAATACCTCCCGTAATTACAACCATTACAGAGCATTGGTGTCTGCAACTCGATGTTAAGTAATGGGTTAAGAGACATTGCAATTAGTTGTCTCATTTATGTTAAGTGTTCAATGATTGTCACATTTATGTTAAGTGTTCAATGATTGACACTGATATGTAAAGGGGCTTCAGGTGGTCTCTGGATCTGGTGATGTGTCGAGTTCTGTGCAGAGTCAGTTGCAACAAATAAAAGTGTGTTGGTGAAATTGGAGCAGAACTTTTGCCTCTTCGTACCACAGCATTTAATACGTCTAACAATAGACTGCTGTGTACAGTTTTGGTCACCTTACTTTCGTCACTGAAAGGGGCAACACAGCTTGAGAAGGTAGTCAAGAAGGTATACGGCATGCTTGCCTTCATTGCCCGGGACATTGAGTATAAAAATTGGCAAGTCATGTTGCAGCTGTATAGAACCTTAGTTAGGCCACACTTGGAGAATAGCGTTCAATTCTGATCGCCACATTACCAGAAGGATGTGGAGGCTTTAGAGAGGGTGAGAAGAGATTTACCAATATGTTGCCTGGTATGGAGGGCATTAGCTATGAGGAGAGGTTGAATAAACTTGGTTTGTTCTCACTGGAAGGAGGTTGAGGGGCGACCTGATAGAGGTCTACAAAATTATGAGGAGCATAGACAAAGTGGATAGTCAGAGACTTTTTCCCCAGGGTTGAGGGGTCAATTACTAGGGAGCATAGGTTTAAGTTGCGAGGGGCAAGGTTTAGAGGAGATGTACCAGCCAAGTTTTTTACACAGAGGGCAGTGGGTGCCTGGAACTCGCTGCCGGAGGAGGTGGTGGAAGCAGGGACGATAGTGACATTTAAGGGGCATCTTGATAAATACATGAATAGGACGGGAATAGAGGGATACGGACCCAGGAAGTGTAGAAGATTGTTGTTTAGTCGGGCAGCATGGTCGGTGCAGGCTTGGAGGGCCGAAGGGCCTGTTCCTGTGCTGTACCTTTCTTTGTTCTTTGGGGGAGGGGGGGAACATACATCCATTGGAAACAATCTGGTGAAGGTTCACGAGGTCGATCCCTGGGATGAAGGGGTTGTCCTGTGAGGAAGAGTTGAAGCAGGTTGAGCTTTTTGGAGACCAGGAGAATGCGAGGTGATTTTATTGAAAGATAGAAAATTCTGAGGGGGGCTTGACAGGGTTGTTCCTGAGAGGGTGTTTCCACTCATGGAAGAAACCCAGAGCTCAGGGGCACAGTTTCAAAATAAGGGGTGGTCACCTGTTTAAGATGGGGATGAGGAGGAATGTCTCCTCCGAGGATGAGCTGCCTGTGGAATACACATTTCCTAAAGTGCAGTGGAGGCTGGGTGATTGACCATATCCCCAGCTGACTTAGACAGATATAATGATTGACGAGGGAGGGTCAAAGGTTATCGGGGACGGGCGGGAAGATGAAGCTGAGGACAAAATCAGATCTGCCATGATCTTATTGAACAGAGGAAGAGGCTCGAGGGGCTGAATGGCATGCTTCTGTTCCTATTTCTTATGTTCTCAGGGAATGCACTGTACCGAATAGGCTGTAGAGAGCTCAGGGACGTCCCGAGGTTGTGAAAGGTGCTCGGGAAATGAAAATAATATTCTTCCTTTCCGAGGTGGTGGGTGTGCTGTCTGCGCTGGACACTGTTCTTGTGGTATTGCGGGAAAGGGTGGGCGGGGGTCAAAGTGGGTGTGGCTGATCACTGTGACGTTGCTGCGGGGAACATTGAGTGCATTGTGCGCAGGCACGTGCAAGGCACCATTTCAAGGGGGCAGAAAGAGGCCATCGAGTGAGGCAGGGTTGATTAGGTCGTGAAGGAGAATTTAAAAAAAAAACCATCCCAGGGCGGGATTCTCCTGTGCCGCTGCGGGAGATTTGGCTGACGGTCAAGTTCCCCGTCTCCGTTACTGGGGATGGCGAATCCCTCCAGCCGAGAGAAAGAGCCAGAGAAAGCCTGCTTGAAGCTTATCAAATATTAAACAGCACGAAGGAGGTGAAGCCGGACCGTGAGGTGGTACATTTTGGTGAGAAGATTAAGGAAAACACATATTATATAGAAACATACAAACATAGAATTTACAGTGCAGAAGGAGGCCATTTGGCCCATTGACTCTGCACCGGCCCTTGGAAAGAGCATCCTACCCAAGCCCCACACCTCCACCTATCCCCTTTATCCCCATTACCCAACCTAACCTTTTTTGAACACTAAGGGCAATTTAGAATGGCCAATCTATCTGACCTGCACGTCTTTGGACAGTGGGAGGAAACCGGAGCACCCGGAGGAAACCCACGCAGACACAGGGAGAACGTGCAGACTCCGCACAGACAGTGACCCAAGTTGGGAATCGAACCTTGGACCCGAGAGCTGTGGAGCAACTGTGCTAACCACTATGCCGCCGTGCTGCCGTGCTTGAATGACAGAGCCTGAACGGGGGTAGGGGATTAAAGGAATCCATGCCTATCGGGACTGAAAAGCAGAGACATTATGGGTGGAATTTTCTGCCTTTCCTTGTGCCTCCCCCCCCCCCCCCCCTTCACCACAGCGTGTACCCCAGCAGCAGGGTGGGGTGGGCGAGCCGTAAAAGACACCATAGACTTCGCTGGGACTGGAAGACCCCACAAGTGACCAATGGCGAGCAGGGGGGAGGGGGGATGGTGGGGGGTGGGGGGGGGGGGGGGGGGATCTCTGCCTGTACTAAATATGCAGAGAACCATGCTGGAGCACACTTGGAGTGCAGTGTCCGGTACTAACCTCCATTTCACAAAAGGGTACAGGGGCAGTGGAGATGGCAAAAAGATTCACAAGACAGCAGAAGTGAGAGGGTATGCTTGACAGGAGAGACTCACAGGCTCCTTTCTCCAGGCAACACGAGACCGAAAGATGACCTGATAAAGATCTTTAAGATTGTGAAAGGTAGTCATAGAGAAGGTGTTTTCACTTGTCCGTGTGGGGAATCAAACCAGGGGCCATCACCGTGAGGCGTTCGCTGATAAATCCAGTAGGAAATTCAGGGGAGATGTCTTTACCCAGGGAGTGTTGGGAATGTGAAATTGGCTAACACAGACTGGATGAGGGTGAATAGAATCGGGGAAGATGGACACACATGAGGGTGAAACAATTCGGATTGTATGGTGCTCGGTGAATTAAGGTGGGAGGGGGCTAGTCTGGAGCATGAACATCACCCACCATTGACCAGCTGGGCAGAATGGCCTGTTCCTGTAAATTTTACAAATATTCACAGGGTACAAACAGACAAATGTAACTTCAACCCAGCCCTGGAATAAAACCTCCGCGTTATTTGTTAATTGGACTTTAGATCGTAAGACTAGAAGACACAGGAGTAGAATTACGCCATTCGGCCCATTTGAAAATGGCTGATATGTTCCTCATCCCCGTTTCCCTGCCTTCTCCCCGCAACCCCTGATCCCCTTATTAATCAAGGACACCAGGTTTGTGCCTGAGGGGCTGCTGTTACCTACAGGGCTACAGACCAAGATGTTGGAAGGTGGAATTGAACAGAATAGACTGGAACATTGGTGGTTGTTGCAAAGAATGCAAAAAATTCATGCACCCTCCCCCAATCAGTTTAGCAAATTCTGCTAAAGTGGTGAAAAAGCATGAACATTCGACTTTGCAATAGCCTAAATCGGAAAAACAAAACCCTGACAGATATCCAGTGTGAACAGTGTGTCCCAGAGCAACAGCAACTGCTTATAAACCTGAGAACGAACAGATAATTGTATCAGCTCAACATGAATGAATGGAAACTCTGACTTGTTTGTTACTTTCTCGGGAGAACTATTTCCATCATGCATTTGAGTTGCGAGTTGCTGAGGAACATCCAACTGATTTTTCTCTCGGTGGTTCGTTTCCTCCAATGTTTAATCCAATGTTCCAGCCAATCAGATCTGTAGGTGCTGGTCAGATAAGAGTGATGTAGCTCCTCAATTTGATCAGGATGAATGGGTTTAAACACCCTCCCCAATATTAAAAAAACAGGCTGTTCACACAGCAAATAATGGAAGGTAGCTTCAGAATTTAACACTTCTGTAATCAAGCACATGTTACAATGACACAAGAAGTAACTGAAAACTGTTGTTTTTCTGTGGCGAAGACTCACGTTCATCAAGTTAGAGGATGTTGCTGTTTAGGAACAGTAATCCTTTCCAATTGGAGTCAGCATTGGTTACATAGAGAGTAAATCTCCCTTGAAACAATCCCCGTCAAACACTCCCAGGACAGGTACAGCACGGGGTTAGATACAGAGTAAAGCTCCCTCTACACAGTCCCCATCAAACACTCTCAGGACAGGTACAGCACGGGGTTAGATACAGAGTAAAGCTCCCTCTACACTGTCTCCATCAAACACTCTCAGGACAGGTACAGCACGGGGTTAGATACAGAGTAAAGCTCCCTCTACACAGTCCCCACCAAACACTCCCAGGACAGGTACAGCACAGGGTTAGATACAGAGTAAACTCCCTCTACACTGTCCCCATCAAACACTCCCAGAACAGGTACAGCACGGGGTTAGATACAGAGTAAAGCTCCCTCTACACTGTCCCCATCAAACACTCTCAGGACAGGTACAGCATGGGGTTAGATACAGAGTAAAGCTCCCTCTACACTGTCCCCATCAAACACTCCCAGGACAGGTACAGCACGGGGTTAGATACAGAGTAAAGCTCCCTCTACACTGTCCCCATCAAATACTCCCAGGACAGGTACAGGGTTGGATACAGAGTAAAGCTCTACCTCACTACCATCTCTGTTGACTCCTCCAATGTTACAAAAGTATCAGGACGGCTTAGCCAACAACCAGTACTCAATAAGCCTAGACTTCCTCCAATGATGGGGAGACTGAAGCCATTGTCATAACTCACCCTGGTGGTGGGTTTTCCGTTCACCCCTGTGCTCGCTGACCTACACTGGTTCCCAGTCAAACAACACTGATTTTGAAATTCTCATCCTTGTTTTCA
The DNA here is from genome assembly GCF_902713615.1 of Scyliorhinus canicula. Taxonomy (NCBI): domain Eukaryota; kingdom Metazoa; phylum Chordata; class Chondrichthyes; order Carcharhiniformes; family Scyliorhinidae; genus Scyliorhinus; species Scyliorhinus canicula. The sequence continues at coordinate 116,878,227 of NC_052163.1, read as the reverse complement.
AATCACTCAATGGTCTCGCCCCTCCCTATCTCTGTAATCTCCTCCAGCCGCACTTCCCTCCAAGATCTCTGCGCTCCTCCAATTTGGGCCTGATTTTAATCGCTCCACCATTGGTAGCCATGTCTTCAGATTGGCCCCAAGCTATGGGGAAAAGGGGATCTGGGGGAAGGGGGGATCTGGGGAAAGGGGGATGTGGGGAAAGGGGGGATATGGGGGATATGGGGAAAGGGGAATGTGGGGAAAGGGGGGATATGGGGGATATCCTTTAATTCACCTCTTAGATCCTACATTTTTGACCAGGTTTATGGTCACTGATCCTAATATTTCCTGACGGGCTTTGGTCACATGTTGTGTTTGATAATTGGCCCCCTGAAGCGCCTCAGGAAGTGGCTGCATAAACGAAGGTGGTTGATGGTTCTGACCACTCAATTCAGGCAGTGTCATTGCAAAACCTTTCTTTGCACCTACTACAGTGCATAACCTGTTTGCTTGTTTTTATGTTGAAGGTGCCTTGTTGGACTCACTGGAAGGGAGCCCATTGGGCCCAATGACCGAGGAGCCCGAGACCGAAGATGTGGAAGAGACGGAGCCAGAATCTCCGGCTGGGGACAGCGCGACATCCCTTCCTCAGCTGCAAGGTCAGAGAATTTCTGCGGGGTCAAGTGAGAATTGGGATGAAGAACAAAGAAACAGGTTATCTTCCGCTTTCCACGTCCCTTCGGAAGAAGCAGCTTCTCGATCCAAGCGCAGTGCAGGACTGGGCAAGACCTGTTGCAAGCAAGGATGCACCAGGAGTGATATCATCAGACTTTGTTAATTGATTGACCTTCGGAGGCAATGTTAGTTTCGGAGCTTGATTCCTGGGATTCCATTGCTGGTTTGTTTCATGTCAATATCAAAAGATTTCATTTATTTCAATTTGTTGTGACATTAGTTGATCCTCGTGCAACCCTCGCTTGCCGATTTGCGCCTCCTTCCAACTAAGGGACTGCCATTCTCTGGAATATAAGGTTTTGCCATCAATGCCAGTCTGATTAGCTGTCAGGGTTGTCATTGGCATCGGTTGAACCAGGGTTTCTGGTGCTATGGACACCTTACCCAGTGCCACTCACTTCTGGTCGAATGAGCAGCTCACATTTACCAATCTCCAGACAAAACCATCTCCAACAATTAATGGAACCCTACAGCAAAGAAACAGGTTATTCACCCCAAATGAACTATGCTAGTGTCTGTGCTCCACACGGGCTTACCCCACCCCCCCCCCAGTAGTGGCAATGTCACAGGGTCAGTACCCTGAAGTCCCAGTCTAATGTTCTGGGGACGTGGGTTCAAATACCACCATGGTAGCTGGTGGTATTTAAATTTAATCAATAATTAATTCAATAAATAAATCAATTAATCATGCAGAGTTGGTCTCAGTGATGCTAAATATCATTGATTGGCTGCGAAAACCCATCTGGTTCACTAATGCCCTAGAGGGAAGGAAATCTGCCTTCCTTACCCGGCCTGGCCTACACGTGACTCCAGGCCCACGTCAACGTGGTTGACTCTTAGCTGCCCCCTCTGAAATGTCCTAGCGTTCCACTCAGCTCAAGGGCAATTAGGGATGGGCAACAAGCACTAGCCTAGTTGACGATGCCCACATCCCGTGAAATGATAAAAGAAAATTAAAGAGCATTGTCTCCCCCTCCCCCAGTGGGACACTGGGGTCCCTCATGGAAATGGTCAAGAACGAACTAACAAACGGAAGTGGGGTGAAAGGAGGTGGGGCGGTTGTGGTGACTATTCTTTCGGTTAGGACTTGTTCAGAAAGATAAAGCTTTGTATTTGGGGGGCAGGAGGTGGGGGGGGGGGGGGTTTCCAGGGGGGGGGGCGGGAAAGAGATTAGAATTTCACGGAACCAGAATGAGTACAGTCAACTCCCATCGTTCCCAGGAATTCCATTCCCGTGAAACTTCGCGGAGCGAAATCGCGAATGGTGCACTCGCACACGTGCGCGGATGTTGCATGCGCCGTGCGCGCCTTCGGGAAAGACATGGGAAAGGTGACAGTTTAACAGTCTAATGGAGAGTCTAAATTGTGGTGAGCAAAGTTTGGCATATATACATATTCACGTGGGGAGGGAGGCGAATTTGTGATCGAGGGGGGGTCGCGAATGATGGAGGTTGACTGTGCTGACAAGGTGAAGATGCGAACTGTTTTACTGAAACCGCAAACGCAGCGTCCACCAGAGGAACTTGCATGCCTGGACCTGTCTGAAATCAGGTTCAACCAATACCATCTGGCCTCGGGCAGGCTCAGTTCCATCGCTGAACTTTAAGAAAAATTCAAATATGTGAAAGTATTTATAGAACAACAGGCAGACTGTCATGAGGGAAGCAGACATTTATAGGTGGCACAGGAACCCTTGAAGTGACAGACCTGGACAGTGCAGAGAAGTGGCTGTTCCTACTTTTCCAGGAGGTCCCCGGAGTCTTTCCTGCCACCTGGTTGCTGGATGGGAGCAGGGAATTCCAAAACAGGAAGCTGCCATCAGATAATGAGGTAGGGTGCAGTGAGGAGCTGGTTCTAGATGGTCAGGAGTGATGGGGAAGAAGCTGAATATTAAGTTCTTGGACTGACTTATCTGAACTTCTACCTGACCTTGCCCCGTCCTTGGCAGGCCTGCCCGAGTGTGTGGAAGGAGTGGGGTGTCGAGAAGGGTTGTAATCCACCGCTGCCCCTTTGATTTGGGTCTCCGAGTGGTTGGGTCTTGATCTGTACAAGACCCCAGTTCCTTGCCTACTCAGGACATGGGCGGAACGGTAGCACAGTGGTTAGCATTGCTGCTTCACAGTGCCATGGTCCCAGGTTCGAGTCCCGGCTTGGGTCACCGTCTGTGTGGGGTCTGCATGTTCTCCCCGTGTCTGCGTGGGTTTCCTCCGGGTGCTCCGGTTTCCTCCCACAAGTCCCAAAAGACGTGCTTGTTAGATGAATTGGACATTCTGAATTCTCCCTCTGTGTATCCGAACAGGCGCCGGAGTGTGACGACTAGGGGATTTTCACAGTAACTTCATTGCAGTGTTAATGTGAGCCTACTTGTGACAATAATAAAGATTTTATTATTATACATGGCAAGAAGGCAGTAGGAGCAGAGAGAGGGCTGGGGGCAGACATGACTGCTCTCAGAGAAACCCCTTGAACTTACCTCCTGATTCCCACCAGGTGGGGGGGGGGGGGGGGGGGGGGGGGGGATTAAAATCGGGCTGCTGCTGTGAACGAGTTTTGAATCTCGAACTGTAGGCATTGCAAGGATTGGGTAGGGTGGTGGTATCTTTTTGACCAAGTCTTATGAAGGAAGAAACATTTGCTTGGAGACACACTTGCATTTATCCAGTATCTTACCCGGCGCCAGATGAAGGTGCCTGTGTGCGACACACAGAATGAATTGTTTTTTGTCTGCTTTGTGAGAAAATTAATCGAAAAGAAGTGTGGAACCTTTCCTGCACGGATAATGTGATGCTTAAGAAATATCTTTCTACGCTTTAACTGTGCTGAGCTCATGTTTCAAACACTGAGCAGAAAAAGAATAAAGCTTCAAACACTGTAGCCATTTAAAGATGTTTTTATTTCTCTTTCTGCTCATACTCTGCTCTCTTTCTGGATCAATAAATTACGCTGATTCATTTAGGCTATTTGCTCTGACACCCCCTGTTTTGATTTCTCCAGTTCTAATAATCCAATTTAACCTTTCAATATTTTACGTGGTGCGTGTTTATAACGTTGTTGGTTTCTCATGCGTTACCTTGTGATATTTTGATTCACCGATTGTTAAGATTGGGAGCTGGTCTGCTCTCTCAAATAGTTCAGCTGATAGTGTGTCGAGTTTTATCTTCAGATTTCGAAGAGGAGTTCTTACTTTTCTGATATGGAAGAAGGTCAGGGGCAAGGGAACTGGTTTTCTGCTCCTAAATTAATTTCTGATGGGCTTCTATGGATAGGGACACATGTTGGGATTCAGAATCCACTGGTACAGACACGCCCTTTCCCATACAGACTGAGAATCCCCCAAATTGCTTTCCCTGCGACGCACACCAGACCTCATAGAACCCCTACAGGGCAGAAGGAGGCCTTTCGGCCCATTGAGTCTGCACCGACCCTCCGAAAGAGCACCCTACCTAGGCCCACTCCATCCCCGTAACCCCATCAAACCTGCACATCTTTGGACACTAAGGGGCAATTTAGCACGGGGTTGGAGTGCAAGAGTAAGGAATTCTTTCTACAATTGTACAGAATCATAGAATCCCTACAGTGCAGAATGAAGCCATTGAGTCTGCACCGACCCTTGGAAAGTGCACCACTACTTAAGCCCACGCCTCCATCTAAACGTTTGGACACTAAGGGGCAATTTAGCATGGCCAGTCCACCTAACACCTGCACATCTTTGGACTGTGGGAGGAAACCGGAGCACCCGGAGGAAACCCCACGCAGACACGGGGAGAGCGTGCAAACTCCGCATGGACAGTCACCTGAGGCTGGAGACGAACCCGGGTCCCTGGCACTATGAGGCAGCAGTGCTAACCGCTGTGCCACCAGGAAAATTCTGTGGTGAGACATGTCCCCTGCGCGAGAGCTGTGTCGAGCCTCTGATGTACCCGACCAATGAAAAGTCCACTACTCCGCCATCTCATGGTTCGATCCCATTCCTCCTTCTTAACTCCTTTCCGCCTCAGCCAGGACAAAATCCCCATTCCTTCTCTACATTTTACTAGCTGCCTTGTGCCTCTCCACAAGCCAAACACTTGCTCCCTTGCAAAAAGTGAAATGGATTCAGTGTTGTGCCCCTCGAGGTCCCCAATCCCTGTGACCTTCGCTGTTCAAGGGACCAGGACCTGAGCTTCCTCGAAATGTGCCCAAAATTGCCGCGACCGTGCCCAAAACATGGGCTGCGAGCCACTGACTGCCCCCACAGGGAGCTTTATATTTGAGGGAGAGGTCAGACTCCAGGCTCTGTAATGTATTTATATCATGTTTATAATTTTTTTTTAAATGGCAATTTGCATTTGAAAATCTTCTCTTTTGTATTTATGAATGATTTCTCAATTGGTTGATTTGTTTTTTTCAATAAAATCAAAATGGAATGAGCAAATATTAATCGCAAGAGCTTGTGTTATTATTTTGGGTGAATTTTCCACTCACACTATGAAATGTATTGGAAACCCACTCCAAAACAATTATTTTCTTATTTCAAAATTTAAAAATGTTTGAACTCAATGGGCTGATTGATTGAGGGCCCCAGGTAAAGGATCACAAAGTGTCAATTTTGACTGGGTAATATTGAGTGTTTCTCTAGTTTCCACATCATGAGGGACCATAAACCAACAGGGAGTGAGAGAGAAAAGGGCAAGAGAGTGGAGGTGCTGGGGTGGGGGGAGAGTGTGGGAGGGGAAGGTGACGGGGAGAGATGGAGAGCAAGAGGGGAGCTTGGCAGGAGAGAAACTGGGTGAGAGAACAAAGCGAGAGGAAGGTGGGAGAGGAGATAGAGAGAGAGAGAGAGAGAGGGCGAGGGAAAGGGAGATGAAAGGGATGGAGCGAGAGGAGAGAGAGACAGAGAGAGAAGGCAAGGAGGGTGAGAGATGAGGAAGGGGGCAGATGGGGAGAGAGCTGAAGAAGGTGGAAGGAAAAAAAAGGTGCGAGGATGGGGCTGGGGAAGAGAGGAGAGGGGAGGGAGAGAAAGAGAGTGTGTGGTAAAGAGAGAAGGAACGGAGAGAGAGAAGATTGAGGGAGAGTCAGAGGAGATGATGGAGGGGGACAAAGGAGAGAGTGGAGAAGGCAAAAACAAAGGGCCAGATTCTCCGATTTTGAGGCTATGTCCGGAGGATCCATGGCGTTTTACCTGGGAAAAATCGGCACCAACCCCTCTCTGAAAGCGGCCGGCCTCCACTAAATAAGCGGCCGGAGAATTGTCGGGTCCGTGGCCGTGCATGCGCACGCCGATGACCTGCAGCGGTCACGCCGTACAACATGGTGTCGGCCGTGCGTGATAGATAGTCCTCCCCTGGACAGCCCCCTGGACTAGCGGTCGCTAGTGGCGGGATTCTGTAAACGGGATTTCCCATTGAAACTATCCCATGTTACTGGAAAACCCACGGCTGGGACGCGCTGCCAGCGGGAAAAGTGAATCTCAACGACCAGGAGAAATCCAACCCTTATTTCACCTGATAACTATTCTTGATCTGAATATCCCACAGGCAGTGCTGGGAGAGATCAACTTGTATTGAATTAAACATCTCACACAGAGCGTCTGCCTTAAACCTCACTTAATTAATCACAAGTTTTTGTTATTCTCATCTTGTCTCCGTTGTGCCATTGCTATGTCAATATTCCCATTTATTTTGCGAGGTTAAAGTTTACAAGGTAATTGCAGTCTCTGCACACTAGATGGCAGAGTGAAGCTCATTTTTAAATTCTCTCTCCCTGCCTCACTGTTTCATTCCTTCCTGAGATGTGGCCGTCACTGGCTAGGCCTGCATTTCATTTCCTTGTATTTTGCAAAATATACTTTATTCAAAAAATATCTGAAGAAACATGACAAACGTTTCAAAACCTGCAATAATATTCAGGTTTTCTACAGACATCATGCGATGTGTCCTATCGCGAGTGCGTTTAGCCGCGTGTTTCCCAATGCTCGCAGCGCCGACAAACACATGCCTATAAAACGCCACTCGCATTAAATAAGGGACCACAGTGGGGAATGCGCGGCTGAGGCCACATATAGCCCCGCTTTCTACGCAGTGAAGCGAGGGATTGGGGCACCATTTTTAAATGACGTCCCGTTCTCCAAAGCGCCCAATCTCCCTTCGCCCCAATATACTATGGGAGAGTCCGTCCCCCCCCCCCCGTACCCTCGCAACGCCCATGCAGGGCACCCCTGGCACAATCGCACCAGCAGTTGCCAAGGTACCTCCCTGCTCAAAGGGCATGCACCTGGGCAATTCCGATCCCGTGGGAGACCCCCACGAGTCCTGTTTGTGGGGACCAGTGCTGAACGGCGCTCACCCAAGGTACCCCCGGCGAAGGGGATGAATCCCAAAGCCTCAGTGACACCGGGAAATTGCATATTAGAGTGAGACAACCTGCCTCACTCCCGTATGCAAATTTACCAAAATGTGATCCCACCCACAACGGGCCAGATTTACATCGTAACGTCTCGTGAGATCACGTTAGATCTTGTGAGGCTTTGCGAGTCGGGTAGATACCGGGAGCGGGGCCTCCTGGCTTCTATCGGCCACGCTGCGCTGCGGCGAGCTGCTTTTCGGGTGCCCCCTTGATATGTTGGGTACTCTGGATCTGTGGAGACTGCGTTTACCTCAGCAGTAACATAGACAGGCTACCAACACTTGTAATAGTACAACTCTATTTTATTAACTTAAGAGCTGTTGAACATACTTGCACTGTGGGTCGACACTATGTTAGATTAACTGAAGACCAATGCTTATCCTGCCTAGTCTAAACTGTTAGCACATGGTGAAGGTTTGTACTACTGACTGCGGGCTCTGTCTGTCTCAGAGGCTGCATCCCGAATAAGCGGGAAAACTAGTGCCCTCTGTCTTTATAGTGAGCGTACCCTAACTGGTGATTGGCTGCTGTGTTGTGTGTGTTGATTGGTCTCGCAGTGTGTCAGTCAGTGTGTGTCTGCACCATTATATACTGATGGGTATATTATGACACACCTGTTCCACTCTGAGGTGCTTCAATATGATCAAGGTAACATTACAGACATTTCAAAATGGTAATTTCAAATGGTGTTAAGGTATTTAAGTTGTCTGCATCGATCAAGTTGCGCCTTGAGGTGTCGCAATACAATTGTGATATATGTAGGGAGGAATTCTACGCTCCCGGGAAAAATCGGGAGGGCCGTCGTGAACTCGGCCGAGTTTCACGATGGCCTCGGAGGCCGCTCCTCGCCCCCTGTTCTCCCATCCCGGCGTGGCTAGGAGCGGCGCTCCATAACTCTCAGCCACCGTGCGGCGTGCTGAGAGTGACGCGATGGCGGCGCCTATGTGACGTCAGCCGCGCATGCGCAGGTTGGCCGGCTCCAACCCGCGCATGCGCGGCTGACATCACGACGGCTGACAGCTCGAACCCGCGCATGCGCGGTGGCCGTCTTTCCCCTCAGCCGCCCCGCAAGATGTGGCGGCTTGATCTTGCGGGGCGGCGGAGGGGAAATAGTGCGTCCGATTGAGACGCCGGCCCGACGATCGGTGGGCACCGATCGCGGGCCTGTCCCCTCCCGAGCACAGTCGTGGTGCTCAGTCCCCACCACCAGGCCCCCTACAAGCCCCAAAATGGGCATCTCACGGCGTTTTCACGACGGCAGCGACCAGGTGTGGTTGCCGTGAAACGGTCGCGAACGGCAGGCCGCTCGGCCCATCCGAGTCGGAGAATCTCCGGTCGCCGTGAAAAATGGCGAGCGGCGATTCTTCCAAGCGGGGTTGGGAGAATCGCGGGGAGCGGAAAATCGCGCCCGTAATATTCACCGTATACATTCAATGTGGGTCATACAGCCCAAGGGTTCGAAACAATTTCACTCCCCTCAGTTCACTGTGGTTGGAAGATCTTTGACAGTGACCTTCCCCCATTGCGCCTCTGTAGCGTCTGTTCCAAGCTTTAATGCATCCCTCAGCACATAGTCCTGGGCTTTGGAACGTGCCAGTCTGCAACACTCGGTCAACGAAAACTCTTTACCTAATTGCCCTCGGGAAAGTGGTGGTGAGCTGCCGCCTTGAACCGTTGCAGCCCATGTGGTGTAGGTACATCCACAGTGCTGTTAGGGAGGGAGTTGCAGGAACGGCAATTTATTTCCAAGTCAGGATGGTGAGTGACTTGGAGGGGAACCTCCAGATGGTGGTGTTCCAAGTATTTGCTGCCCTTGTCCTTCTATATGGTAGAGGTCTTGGGTTTGGAAGGTGCTGCTAAAGGAGCCTTGGTGAGTTGCTGCAGTGCATCTTGTAGATGGTGCACACGGCTGCTACTGTGCTTCAGTGATGGAGGGAGTGGTTAGAAGTGGCAGGAAAGACTGAACAACCACATCTCAGTTCTCTGGAATAGAGAAGACTGAGAGGTGACCTGATTGTGGTCTTTCAGATCAGCCATGATCTCATTGAATGGGGCCAGATGGTCTACTCCTGCTCCGAATTCTTATGTTCTTATGTTCAGAGGTTTGATAGGGTCAATGTAGAGGAAATGTTTCCACTTGAAGGAGCAGAATAGAACTCGGGATCATACGTATAAGGTTGTTCTGAAAAAACTCTACAAGTGTGGTAGTCACCACTGTTTGTATATAGTACACATATTAGATGTAATACGGTAAGACTCCTGTACTACAGGTACAGGGGTAGATCCCTGCCTGCTGGCTCTGCCCAGTATGCGGAGTATAAATGTGTGTGCTCACCGAGCTGCAGCCATTTCGGCAGCAGCTGTAGGAGGCAACACATCTCTGCTTAATAAAGCCTCGATTACTCTCTACTCTCGTCTCGTCGTAAATGATAGTGCATCAATTTATTACGCAGAGATTTTACAGCGATGGACCTTCGCATCAAGCCAGATTGCCTGCAGCTGCACCCTCAAGCAGACAACGCCACTTCGGCCTTCGACCACTGGCTAGCTTACGTTGAAGCCTACGTCGGATCAGCTACAGAACCACCCACAGAGGCACAGAAACTACAGTTCCTGTACACACGGTTGAGCTCCGATATTTTTCCTCTTATCCAGGACGCGCCCAACTACACTGAGGCTATGGCGCTTCTGAAAGAGAACTACATACGGCCGATCAACAAATTCTACACCAGGTATCTCCTGTCCACGCGGCAACAACTCTCCGGTGAGTCTGTGGCCGATTACTGGCGTGCCCTGCACGCCCTGGCGAGGGACTGCGATTGCCAGGCAGTTTCAGCCGTTGAACATTCCGAACTCCTAATCAGGAATGCTTTTGCTACGGGCATAGGGTCGGCGTATATCCGCCAACGCCTCTTAGAAGGGGGCACGCTCGACCTTGTGGTGATCAAGAAACTCGTGACCTCACTAACGGTAGCCTCCCGTAATGTACAAGCGTATGCCCCCGACCGCACGGCGACCCCCTCCTGGACACCGTGGACCCCACCAGCCACCGCCCCCAGCCAACCCCAAGCCTGCGCCGCGTGGCAGCCAGCCAACCCCGGGGGGCCCCAAGTGCTATTCTGCGGGCAGACAAAGCACCCCTGGCAGCGCTGCCCGGCGCGGAGCGCGCTCTGCAAGGCCTGCAGGAAGAAAGGACCTTTCGCTGCGGTGTGCCAGGCCCGGTCGCTCGCCGCTGTAACCAGCCCCGTTGTTCCTGCACGCCCCACGTGCGACCCGTGGGTGCCGCCATTTTCGCCCCCGCAACCCACGTGTGGCTCGTGGGTGCCGCCATCTTCCCCTCATCAGACCTCGCGTGGCCCATGGGCGCGCCATCTTTAACGCCACCATCTTCAGTGCCATTTTTGATGGCGCCTCAGGACCCCTGCTCGTCGGGCACCTCATCAGGCCACTCATCGCCCGGAACCGCCGCCGACCAGCCCGGGGCCCACCAACACCAGCCGCAGCTCGCCTCCATCACGCTCGACCAGTCCCGGCCACTCAACCTCGCAACCGCGACAACGATGGTGAAAGTCGATGGTTACAAGACACATTGCCTTCTCGACTCCAGGAGCACGGATAGCTTCATCCACCCCTCTATGGTAAGGCGCTGCTCCCTCGCGGTACTCCCCATTACACAACGAATCTCCCTGGCCTCCGGATCCCACTCCGTGGAGATCCGGGGGTACTGCACCGCCACCCTCACCATCCAGGGCGTAGAGTACAGCAACTTCCGGCTCTACGTCCTCCCCAACCTCTGTGCTGCCTTGCTACTCGGGCCTGGACTTCCAGTGCAACCTCCAAAGTCTAAATCTGTAATTCGGCGGGCCCCTACCACCTCTTACTGTGTGCAACCTCACAACCCTTAAGGTCGACCCACCTTCCCTGTTTGCAAACCTCACCCAGGATTGCAAACCCGGCGCCACCAGGAGCAGACGGTACAGTACCCAGGACAGGACCTTCATCAGGTCGGAGGTCCAGTGGCTGCTTCGGGAAGGCATCATCGAGGCCAGCAACAGCCCCTGGAGAGCCCAAGTGATAGTTGTAAAGAATGGGGAGAAACACAGGATGGTCATTGACTACCGTCAGAGCATCAATCGGTACACGCAGCTCGACGCGTACCCCCTCCCACGCATATCTGATATGGTCAATCAGATTGCACAGTACCGGTCTTCTCTACAGTGGACCTGAAATCTGCCTACCACCAGCTCCCCATCCGCAAGGCAGGCCGCCAATATATGGCGTTCGAAGCAGCCTTTACCACTTCTTTAGGGTTCCCTTCGGCGTCACTAATGGGGTCTCGGTCTTCCAAAGGGAGATGGACCGAATGGTTGACAGGTACGGACTGCGGGCCACCTTCCCGTACCTGGATAACATCACCATCTGCGGCCACGACCAGCAGGCCCACAACGCTAACCTTTTTAAATTTCTCCACACTGCCAAACTCCTGAACCTAATGTACAACAAGGAGAAGTGCGTGTTCAACACCAACTGCTTAGCCATCCTTGGCTATGTGGTGTAAATGGAGTTCGATTTCATGCGCCACCTCATGGAACTCCCCCTCCCCCACTGCCCCAAGGCCCTCAAACGATGCCTGGGATTCTTCGCATACTATGCCCAGTGGGTCCCTAACTATGCGGACAAGGCCCGCCCACTCATTCACTCCACAGTTTTCCCCCTGACAGCCGAGGCTCACCAGGCCTTCAACCGTATCAAGGCCGACATCGCCAAAGCTGCGATGCATGCGGTCGACAAGACCCTCCCCTTTCAAGTTGAGATGCACCAGACGTCGCTCTAGCCGCCACCCTCAACCAAGCAGGCAGACCCGTGGCACGCTTTTCCCGCACCCTCCACGCCTCTGAAATTCGGCACTCCTCCGTCGAAAAGGAGGCCCAAGCCATCGTAGAAGCTGTGTGGCATTGGAGGCATTACCTGGCCGGTAGGAGATTCACTCTCCTCACTGACCAACGGTCGGTTGCCTTTATGTTCAATAACACACAGCGGGGCAAGATCAAAAATGATAAAATCTTGAGGTGGAGGATCGAGCTTTCCACCTACAATTACGAGATTTTGTATCGCCCCGGTAAACTCAACGAGCCCCCCGATGCCCTATCCCGAGGTAAATGTGCCGGCGCACAGGTGGACCGACTCCGGGCCCTACACGATGCTCTCTGTCACCCAGGGGTCACCTGGTTCTTTCACTTCATAAAGGCCTGCAACCTACCCTACTCCATTGCGGAAGTCAGGACGGTCACTAGAGATTGCCAGGTCTGTGCGGAGTGCAAACCACCCTTATACCGGCCAGACCGGGCGCACCTGGTGAAGGCCTCCCGCCCCTTTGAACGCCTCAGCATGGACTTCCCAAAGGGCCCCTCCCTTTGGGAAGGAAGAATCCGTCCCAAAGAGATCTGGGAATGTGGAACTCACTACCACAAGGAGTAATTGAGAGGAATAATATCGATGCATTAAAAGGGAAGTCAGAAAAAACCCTGAGGGAATAAGGAATCAAAGGACTGAGATGGAGTGGGAGGAGCCTCAAGTAGGACATAAATTGCGGAATTGGGCAGTTGGGCTGAATGGCCTGATGCTGGATGTAAACTCTATGCAATTTATTTATATTGCAAACACAGGCAAGGGGCATTGACAAGGAAACAGGGGCAAGAAAACAGACTGATGCCAAACATAAACAGGATGCTAATAGGGAAACAGTAGATAAGGTCAAACTAGAAAGAAGATGGTTTAGGACAAATATTACTGATATAAGCAGAAGGAATATTTAATAGCACCTTGATACATTAAACTCAGAAAGGTAGTTCAAATTAAGCCAACCAAATGGAAATTTGCTTTAAAATGGATGGTCAGTGGAGTTTCTATATTCAAAGAGTGATGAGTGTTTGCAACAGAAGTGATCGTTCCATGATTTTGTCATCTCCCATTGAGGAAGCAAACACTGCCATCCCTAAATCTGCTCCGCAATGTTTCTGAGTGTGGCTATCCTGGTGGAATGATGGGATTGTGGTATTGTCACTGGACTAGTAATCCAGAGGCCCGGGGACCTGGGTTCAAACCTCTCCACGGCAGATGGTTAAATTTGAGTTTAAAGGGCAGCACGGTGGCCTAGTGGTTAGCACAGCTGCCTCACGGCGCTGAGGTCCCAGGTTCGATCCCGGCTCTGGGTCACTGTCCGTGTGGAGTTTGCACATTCTCCCCGTGTCTGCGTGGGTTTCGCCCCCTCAACCCAAAATTTGCAAGCTAGGTGGATTGGCCACGCTAAATTGCCCCTTAATTAGAAAAAATAATTGGGTAATCAAAATTTATTTTTAAAAAAAATTTAAAAAATTTGAGTTTAATAGGGCGGCAGGGCGGTGCAGTGGTTAGCACTGCTGCCTCACAGCACCGAGGTCCCAGGTTCGATCCCGGCCCCGGGTCACTGTCTGTGTGGAGTTTGCACATTCTCCCCGTGTCTGCGTGGGTTTTGCCCCCACAACCCAAAGATGTGCAGGTTAGGTGGATTGGCCATGCTAAATTGCCCCTTAATTGGAAAAAATGAATTGGGTACTCTAAATTTAAATTTTTTTTAAATTGAGCTTAATAAAAATCTGGAATTAAACATCTAATGATGACCAAGAAACCAGTTCCTTTTGGTGAAGGAAATCTGCCATCCTTACCTGCCCTGGCCGAGGTGTGACTCCAGATCCACAGCAATACTGCTGACTCTAAAATGCCCTGGCAAGCCGCTCAGTTCAAAGGGCAATTAGGAATGGGTAACAAATGTTGGCGCAGCCAGTGTTGCCCAATTTAAAAGCCTAACACAACCATTCGGTTTTTCCAAAATCTAGTCCAGTTGGACACAATGGAAATTTATTTTTGCATTTTCCAGTTTAGCGTGACCAATCCACCTACCCTGCACATCTTTGGGTTGTGGGGGTGAAACCCACGCAGACACGGGGAGAATGTGCAAACTCCACACGGACAGTGACCCAGAGCCAGGATCGAACCCGGGACCTCGGTGCTAACCACTGCGCCATCATGCAGCCCTTATAATGGGGATGTTAGGCTACGAGAGAAAGGTCTTTGATGGACTGAGTGGCCTTTCTTGCTCTCTGATGTTTCTAATTGACCATAGTGATCTTTGTTGTCTCTTTAATTATGCCAGTCAAAGGTAATTAGCGTTATGCTCCATCTTAAAGCAGAGATAGTTAAAAGGAAGTTTGATGGAAATGTTTAAACCCATGAACAGTTTTGAACGGGTAGGATAAATTCTTTCCTATGTCAGAAGGGTCAGTGAGCAGAGGTCACAGGTTTAAAGTAATTGATAATTGCAGACTCATGAGGAAGAACAAAGAACAAAGAAAAGTCCAGCACGGGAACAGGCCCTTCAGCCCTCCAAGCCGGCGCCGACCCTGCTATCCGTCTAAACTAAAATCTTCTACACTTCCGGGGTCCGTATCCCTCTACTCCCATCCTATTAATGTATTTATCAAGATGCCCCTTAAACGTCACTATCGTCCCTGCTTCCACCACCTCCTGCGGCAGCGAATTCCAGGCACCCACTACCCTGTGTGTAAAAACCTTACCTCATAGATATCCTCTAAACCTTGCCCCTCGCACCGTAAACCTATGCCCCCTAGTAATTGACCCCTCTACTCTGGGAAAAAGTCTCTGACTATCCACTCTGTCTATGCCCCTCATAAGTTTGTAGACCTCTATCAGGTCGCCCCTCAACCTCATTCATTCCAGTGAGAACAAACTGCGTTTATTCAACCTCTCCTCATAGCTAATGCCCTCCATACAACATCCTGGTAAATCTCTTCTGCACCCGCTCTAAAGCCTCCACATCCTTCTGGTAGTGTGGTGACCAGAACTGAACACTATACTCCAAGTGTGGCCTAACTAAGGTTCTATACAGCTGCAACATGACTTGCCAATTTTTATACTCAATGCCCCGGCCAATGAAGGCAAGCATACCGTATGCCTTCTTGACTACCTTCTCCACCTGTGTTGCCCCTTTCAGTGACCTGTGGACCTGTACACCAAGATCTCTCTAACTGTCAATACTCTTGAGGGTTCTACCATTCACTGTATATTCCCTACATGCATTCGACCTTCCAAAATGAAAGAAAAATTCATCCTTATGCAGCGCTTAGCTGCGAAAAGGGCAATGGAAGCAAATTCAAAAGTAACTTTCGAAAGGGGATTGCAAAAAGACTTGAAAAGGAAATATTTTCGGGAGTGTGGAGAAGGAACTGGTGAGTGGAACTAATTGGAATCCCGTTGAAAGCCACAATACAGGCTTGATGGGCCAAAGGGCCTTCTTCAATGCTGTAACAATTCCATTATCTTGCACAGCTCATCATTGTGGACTCACTCAGAATTTGGGTGGAATGTTTGCAACCAAGCAGCCTCAGAATAGCACTATCCTGCTATTCCCCAGTCTCTGTGTCACTGTAGCTTTGAAGTGACTCGACCATCTTCGTGGATGAAGGTGCTGAACATGGTTTTCAAACATTAAATAAATCCCTGCGTTAAAATAATGGCCAGAGGAATGGCACGTAAACATGTTAAACGCTGACAGTAATTTCCTGGCCTCGTGCGCTGTAATGATGTCTATTCTCCTATAACTGAACATTATCACTTTTATCACATTTTGCTAATTTTTTAATCATCTAAATCACAGTCACATCTCTGAAGTCTAGGTGCTTCTGCCAATGCTGGGTATGTTTGTTATCCAAGTACTGGTTGGACCATCTGTCACATAGCACAATATTAACAAACTGCGAAAGCAAAAATTCTGTGAATCTTACATGGGAAGTTCAAGCACATCTTCACGATGGTGAAAGATGAGGGGCTTTGGCTCTGAGCCATTTTCCTTGAAACAGAGTAGGCCAATGGTCGTTTGCAAGATGAGGGGTTGATGGAGGAAAAGCTATTCTGGCAAGTGGGTCGGTAACCGGGATCATCGATTTCAAATCTGATGAGCCATCAATTGCACGAGAGACGAGTTGCTGTACAAAAGTTAGGCTTTAATAAGCTAGAACTTAGCCCTGCGGTTGTCTACAATAAAATGGACGACCGCCGGGCGTTTCGACTATTTATACCTCGGCAAGGAGGCGTGGTTAACTCAGCCTCTCGACCAATCGGAGAGCTGTCACATGACTGGTCTCAACCAATCGGTCGAGAGGCACATGACCGACCAGGGCCAATGGTAAGCCCGTGTTCTGCCCCAATGGCAGACAGCTATGCAAATCATATCACCACAATATCATTGGTAATATCATTGGTAATATTCCGGGCGGAGAAATGTCGGAATGTGGAATGCTCGGCCTGAAACGAAGGTGGAAGGAACTCCTCCAACAGTTTTAAAAAGTGAGTTGGCCGGGTACTTGAGGATGAGAAATGTACAGAGGACACAATAGGGGGTGAGTGGTACGAAGCAGGAATGCTTGGTCAAAGAGTCAGCACAGGTTCAAAGGGATGTGCTGGCCATGGAAAGGGTCCAGAGGAGGTTCACAAGAATGATCCCTGGAATGAAGAGCTTGTCATATGAGGAAAGGTTGAGGATACTGGGTCTGGACTCGGAGTTTAGAAGTATGAGGGGGTGATCTTATTGAAACTTACAGCATACTGTGAGGCCTGGATAGAGTGGACGTGGAGAGGATGTTTCCACTTGAAGGAAAAACTAGAAGCAGAGGACACAATCTCAGACTAAAGGGACGATCCTTTAAATCAGAGATGAGGAGGAATTTCTTCAGCCAGACGGTGGTGAATCTGTGGAACTCTTTGCAGCAGAAGGTTGTGGAGACCAAGTCACTGAGTATCTTTACAGAGATAGATAGGTTCTTGATCAAGAAGGGGATCAGGGGTTATGGGGAGAAGACAGGAGAATGGGAATGAGAAAAATATTCAGCCATGATTGAATGGCAGAGCAGACTCGATGGGCTGAGTAGCCTAATTCTGCTCCTATGTCTTCTGGCCTTATGGCCTCCCTTTGTTCCCTAGGTTTTGATTTCAGGAAGATTCCAGTTTTGGTGATTTTTCGGGAAACTGTGCTGAGGAAGTTGACAACGCCATTTTCCTCTTTCGTCACCCACTCCAATAATCATTCTGTTCAATTTTATCTTATTGTTGCTAATCCCTTTCTAGTCCCGTATCTCCCTCCATCTAATTATCCCCCTATCACTTTATTACTTTGGTCTTTATTACTTCCTGGTCTAGCTCACGTTTACCTATCCTGTGGCTCAATGCTTACCTGAGGGCAGCATGGTAGCACAGTGGTTAGCACAGTTGTGTCACAGCTCCGGGGTCCCGGTTTTGTTTCCTGGCTCGGGACACTGTCTGTGTGGAGTCTGCACATTCTCCCCGTGTCTGCGTGGGTTTCCTCCGGGTGCTCCAGTTTCCTCCCACAGTCCAAAGATGTGCGGTTTGGGTGGATTGGCCGTGCTAAATTGCCCCTTAGTGTCCAAAATAAAGGTTAGGTAGGGTTATGAGGTGTGGGAACAGGGTGGAGGTGTGGGCTGAGGTAGGGTGCTCTTTCCAAGGGCCGGTGCAGACTCAATGGGCCGAATGGCCTCCTTTTGCACTGTACATTCTATGATTCTGAGATTCTCTGCACCGGAAGTTCATAGGCTTGGGCCCCACTTGGGATTCTGTGTGCAAAATCCTAGGCTGGCACACCCAGTGCATTACCCAGGGAGTGCTGCAATGTCAGAGGTGCCTTCTTTCAAATAAGATGGTCAAGCAAAAGCCCTTCTGCTGTCTTCAGTGGCTATAAAAGATTTTGTTTGAGGAAAAGCCGGGGGTTTAACCCCAATGGCCTGGACAATATTTCTCCCTCGAATGGTGACATTATAACCGATAATCTAATGTGATAGCACTGGAAAGGGTGCCGAGGAGATTTACCAGGACGTTGCCTGGGCTGGAGAGTTTTAGCCATGAAGAGAGATTGGATAAGTTTGGGTTGTTTTCCGTGGAGCAGAGGAGACTGAGGGGGCACACGGTTGAGATGTATTAAATTATGAGGGGCATAGATAGACAGGAAGAAACCTTTCCCCTCGGTGTAGAGGTCAATGACCAGGGGTGTAGATTTACGGTATGGAGCAGGAGGTTTAGAGGGGATGTGAGGAAATGTTTTTCACCCATAAGGTGCTGGAGGTAGAGACACTCATGACATTGAAGAAATGTTTAGATGTGCGACGTCCGGGCACACAAGGCCGAGTGCTGGAAAATGGGACTAGAATAGTTAAGTGGTTGTCTTTGACCTATCCTTCCTTTTTGTTCCTTCCTTCCATTTCCTGCTCTCCTTCCCATCTCTCCTAATTCTTCCTCCTATCTTTCTTCCCCTCTCTTCCCTTTTCTCCCCTCTTTCCCTTTCTTCCCTTTTCCTCCTCTTGTTTTCTCCCTCCCTTCTCTCCTTTTCTCCCCCGCCTGCCCCACGCAACAGCAACTGCGCCTCGAAAGCCAATCGGCCGTGCAGCACTGCGATGGGCCGAAGGGCCTTTTCTGAGCTGTACGACTCGATCATCACGTTGATATCTGCGGGATCATGCTGTGTATAAATCTACTGCTGTGTTTGCGACATTATAACGGTGGCTACACCTGAAAGAATACTTAACTTTCCGCAAAATTCATTGTGACATCCTCAGATTATGAAAGGAGTTTCCCGGCCCCGCCCCCGCGACGTGTCACCAGGTGGGGAGGAGACTTGCTATTGGCTGCCGGCGGGACCTTCAGGTCCTGCTGATGTCTACAGCATTTTGCATGGCTCGCCCGTCCTGCCCTTGGAGATCCCGCCCCAGGGGGTGTGTTCACCTTCCGCTGGACTGGATAATCCAGTCGGCGGGAAGGGACAGAATTTCCCACCCACGCCAATGCAAGTCCCCCCCCACCTTGCAAAAGTTGCACTTTCTTATCCCGGATCTTTCGCTGATATCTCTTCAAATATAACTTGTGGTAGTCACCACTGATTGAATAATAGTTCATATTAGAGGTAATACGGTAAGGCTCCTGTACTACAGGTACGGGGGTAAAACCCTGCCTTCTGGCTCTGCCCAGTAGGCGGAGTATAAATGTGTGTGCACACCGAGCTGCAGCCATTCTGGTTGCAGCTGCAGGAGGCCACACATCTCTGCTTAATAAAGCCTTGATTACTCTCTACTCTCGTCTCGTCGTAATTGATAGTACATCATAACTCATTTTCCCCTTCAATGAAACAGATCAAATTTGCATCTGTCCATAGATCCTCCGGGGTGTGTTGGACGCTGAAGGTCTGTGAAGGCAAAGAGCGTCTTCAGCCTTTGGTCATGAGCGTCTTCTGCATGGGGGGGGGGGGGGCGGCTACATGGGGGGGGCAAGGCTGCATACGGGGAGGGGGCAAGGCTGCATGGGGGGGCAAGGCTGCATACACAGGGGGGGGCAAGGCTGCATACGCGGGGGGGGGCAAGGCTGCATACGCGGGGGGGGCAAGGCTGCATACGGGGGGGGCAAGGCTGCATGGGAGGGGGGCAAGGCTGCATAGGGGGGGGGGTCTCTGCAATTCTCCAAGTTCATGTCCACGTTCGAAGTGGCAACACAGTAGATGCACCATTGACAGATAAATCAACGAGCAATTGACCCCAGCCAACCTGTGTTGACGGGGATAGGAGAGTTCAGATGGAGAATTAACCTGACTGGAATAGTTGGCGGTTAGACAGCACGCTGGCCAGACGCATGGTCAGACACGCACAATTAGATCGACACGTTATAATGCCACAAGGAAGAGAGTGCCCTGCAAAAATTAAACAGAAAGCGGGGGTTGGGGAAGGGTGTGTGTGTGTGTGTGTGGGGGAGGGTGGGGGGGGGGGGGGGGGGGGAAGAGGGTTGGGGGTGAAACAATGATTATTCCTTGTCTTCTGCCAAGGCAAAAGCAGTGAATAGGCTGTGCAGCTGGTGTGCTATCAGTTTTGCAAGGAACACACAGTTTGGCACAACACCAAAAAAAAGAGTGGAGGAGCTTTGTGTCGACCCTGTGTTTACTGCACTCCACAGCGGCCAGCAGGAGGAACATGCACAGGGTTTTCCCATCTGCAAAGATGCTAATTTGTTGCATCGATGGCTGCAAAACATTTGCGGAGGTTCCAGCCAAACTTCATAGGCGATTTTACTTTCTGTGACGGTTCTCTGGGCCTGTTGAGAGCCATATGTGCAGCTGGTAAACCCAGTCCCCGCAGCCACCAGAACCGCTTCATTAAAAACAGGAAGGATCGGGTCGGCTGCTGACCCCTGAGACCTCGGCCCAAATTCACGGGCAGCAACTCTTCTGTTAGCTGTCGAGCCTTTTCGTGTGAACTCATTTTGACCATTTGGCCAAGTGTGCCATAACACAGAGTCTAAAACGATCAGGAAATACTGAACAGACTGGGGTTCTTTCCTGCAGAAAAGAGGCCTGATAGGGATATTTGAGACTGTGGCTTGGATAAGGTGGTCATGGAGACAGCATTTTCACTTGTGTGGGGAAGACCAAAGCAATAGGTCAAAAATATAAGATAGTTTTTAATAAATCCGGTCGGAAATTTAGGAGATATGCCTTTATCCAGAGAATCTACATTTGAATGTGGAAATTGCTACCAAAGGGAATAGTATCTATGAGGAAGCGTGATCAACATGGGGTTGAATTTTTCAGAGGGTATGCGCTCGGCTGCCAACTCTGACAGGTCCGCTGCCATTTTACGCTCTGGCGAGCATTGATTGGCGTTAGGTGGCGTTGATTGACATTGAACTTTTATGCCACCAGCTCATTTCAAGGTTGCATGGGTGACCTGTGCAGCATCTGCCAGTGAGCCACACACAAGTACAAGTACATATGAGCTATTTGCGAAGGCCCACTTGTACAACTTTGACCAGGACCAGATGAGCCAGGACTCCAGGGGCATGGATGGGCTTCACCCACACAGCTGGACTGCCCAGGTGCAGGGTGCCATTGACTGCACCCATGTGTCTCTGCGTCGCCATGGCAGCATGGGACGCCGATTGTGAACCGCAAGGGATTCCACTCCCTCAATGATCAGATCATCTGTGACCGCGCCATGCGCAATATGCATGTGTGCGCCTGTTTCCCAGGGAGCGTCCATGATGGCTACATCCTGGGGTGCTCCAGATCCCAGCTCTGTTCGAGGCAGAGCAGCAGCTGGAGGGATGGCTCCTCGAGGACAATGGGCATCCACTCAGGAGGTGGCTGATGATGCCAGTGCGGAGGCCCCAGACACCCACTGAGACTCCGGACAACAAAGTTCCTGC
This sequence comes from Scyliorhinus canicula, assembly GCF_902713615.1. Taxonomy (NCBI): domain Eukaryota; kingdom Metazoa; phylum Chordata; class Chondrichthyes; order Carcharhiniformes; family Scyliorhinidae; genus Scyliorhinus; species Scyliorhinus canicula. The sequence continues at coordinate 116,856,822 of NC_052163.1, read as the reverse complement.
ATCAACGTGTGCGCTTGTCGGCCAGGAGGGTGGGGGGAAGAGGGAGTGGGGTAATGGGTGGGGATGGGGGGGGGGGGCTGAATATTACCACATTGCCAGTGTGGGAGGTGGGAGAGATGTAACACTGCCATTCACTGCACAGGGAGGAAGTGCCGAGTCTGGGTGGAGATTTGCGGAGCATGGTGGCGTGGAGGCACTTTCCGGGTGAACAAAGTGAATTTTAATACTAGCTAGTTTTTACATTGACGATGTTTCTTTATTAGTGTCTATGTTCACCGTACCCACAAGGTGCCTATCTTTTCTTTGCCATTCCTATACATCTAGGTGTATCCCAGGGTCCATGTGGTAAACCACAGTTACACCTGTATTAGGTGATGTAAGGTAGGACCTGTACTACAGCTTCGCCAGTAGCCCCTACCTGCTGGCTCCGCCCAGTAGGAGGAGCGTGTCCTCTATTCAGCAGCCATTTCGCCAGCTGCTGTGGGAGGCCACACATCTTACTGCAATAAAGCCACAGTTGTATCCAACCTTAGTCTTTGTACAATTGATCGTGTATCAGTCCACAGCTGAGATTGAGGTGGTCTGCTGACTTCCCCATCACGCTGCCTGAGATGGCCTTGGTGGGCGTTCCCAGGAGGGCTGGGACCCCGCGGGTCTGAGCTTGCTTTTGGGCCAGCACGAGTGCTGCCCTCCTCGGTGTGCGGGGTTGGAGATGTGTCGCTCACAGGGACTGGGTTTCAGATGGGCTGGACAACCCCAGGGTCTCCTGGATGGAAAACCCCGTGCTGTGCTCCTGCCGAACCTCGTCCCGATCCATGGGATTGAGGGGCAGCTGGAGTGAGATGCAGAAGACTCGCCGTCCTCTGGCCCTGACATTTGTGGATTCTCAGTTGGGCCTGCACCATGCATTTGAAGCCCTGCACCATGGAGCTCATGCCCTCAGTCATGACGTTCATGAGCTGAACTATGGAGCAGACGTGCCCCTCCATGCAGTGCATGGCCTGTGCCAAGTTCTCAACTGCGGACTCCACCCTCGCCGTGTTAGCCTCATTGTGTAGGAGTGACAGCATCATCTCCTCGGACAGAAGGCAATTGGACTCCTCCAGTTGGCCTTGCAGAACGAGGAGGGGATGCTGTCATCCCTTCCTAATTCTCGTGACTCTGCCTTTGCAGCTCCAGCAGCTCTGGGATGACTTAACCCAGGGGCACATCATTGGACTGAGGCTCAGCAGAGTCCTGGGCTCCAGCATCCCTCCAAGTGCCGAATCCGTGGGATGTTCCTCCTTCCACCTTCAGCAGTGACGTGCTCACCAGTGAGTGACCCAGAAGCCTGCCTACTATTATTCCCACCGAGTTGTGAGTATCTGCCCTGACAGAGGGTACGGATGGCAACTGTGACGGCTCATCAATGCAGGTCTCCGAGATGTCTGCCTCGGAACTGCTCGGGGCCGTGGTGTCCAGGGGCCACGAGGATGCTCCGGGATGGTCTGCTGATTGACCTGCAAAGGAAAGGAGGTGGCATTAGTGCGGGGCAGGGGAACACCGATAGGAGAAAGGTTATTCACATGAGGCTGGATGTGTTGAGGGTTCTCACTTGTGTCTTCAGCCCCCACCTTGCCCTCTGCACAGGTGCGGTCCTGCTCAAGGGCTCGTTCCTCAAAAGGGGTTCGGATGTTGAGCTCCGGCATCACTCTGCCAGGCTGCGCCCACTCACGCTGGTTGTGCTTGGGTTTGCCCTGGAACAAGACAAACGGGGAGAGTGTAGGCAGGAGTCGTTCAAGGTCAGATGGTGATGTAGTCTGGCGTGCGTGGGGGGGGGGGGGGGGGGGGGTGGTGAGTGGGAGGTGGATTGTGAGGAGCTGCTGTGGGGGGGGATAATAGGGAGGTGGGGAGTGGCATGGGATGTGTTGGGACCCATGAGGTGAGTGGCAACATGAGGTCCCTGTGGAGATGTGAGGGGAGTGTTGGGCGTTCTGCGGGACACACGGGAAGGTAAACTTACCCTGGCAGCGCAAAGGTCATTCATCTTCTGAGGACACTGCAGCCCTTCCTCTTATGTATTGATCTGGCACTCACAGCCACAGCCTCTGCCTTGGTGACCTCGCTGGCAGGACGTCTGCCCAATCGAGGGCAGAGGCTCTCCTGCCTCTGCTGGATACCCCACCCAGAGGTTGGCTCCCTCGCTGACGTGCGGTGGAGTGTTCCTTGCGGCCAACCCCCAATTGGACTGGGAACAAGTGCTTGGGGGGGGAGGGGGGGGCGTTTAAATGGTGAGCCCCACAGATTGCTGAGATTCAGTCTCGTCGGGCCGAACGAATCAGAGGCAGATCGCCGCGGGTGGGCGTGAACCCCATGGGGGGAAAAATGGATTCTCTCCGGTTTTGGGACCAGCACTTTGAAGAAATATTGGAAAATTCCGCCCTCTATATTTAATGTAAGTAAGACTGGTTAAATTGGTTTCTTTTAACACATAAAAAAATGGTATTGGTGAAAGGGTATCCGTGAATGGGTGGGGGGATCTTTATTATATTTCTTGTTGTGCAGCAGAGGGGTCGGCGGGGGGGGGGGGGGGGGGGGGGGGGGGGGGGGGGGGTTTGAACAAAGAATGGGAACCGGTTCAATCCCCTCACCCGGGCCATAACAATTTGGGGGTATCCCGGCCGGATGATAACTAATTTGGGAAATCTCACCTGGGAACCGGTCAGAACACTTTTCAGATATTGGCGGGAATATTCTCGCAATTCACCACATGTTTCATAGCGGCTGGAGGCCATTTTCTGGTGGTAGAACCTTCTGATCCCGCCGTTATCAACGGGGTCTCCCGTTAAATGCACCCCTTGCTGCCGGGAAACCCGCGGCAGGTGTGCCGGGGCAGGAGAATGGTCGGAAAATTCCGGCCAATAATCAAATTCCCTCTTGAATGCCTCGATTGGTCCCATGACATCACATACCAGCATTTTTGAAATTTCTACCTCAGCCACCCTTTCAGGCAGTGAGCTTCAGCCAACCAACCTTCCCTCAAAAATGAAATTCCCATAGAGGTACAATTGTTCCGTCAGGTTAGCTCCGTAATTAGCTTCGCTCCACACTTAACTCCGGTGACATTAAAACTCCCACAGGATTGAAAATGAAATGAAATGAAAATTGCTTATTGTCACGAGAAGGCTTCAAATGAAGTTACTGTGAAAAGCCCCTAGTCGCCACATTCCGGCGCCTGTCCGGGGAGGCTGGTACGGGAATCGAACCGTGCTGCTGGCCTGCCTTGGTCTGCTTTAAAAGCCAATGATTTAGCCCAGCGTGCTAAATTGTTTCAAAGCAAAGTCAGAAAGTTTTTAGCCAGTTTGCTGGCTAGTAGTTATCCCTCAACCAATATTAGAAATACAGATGATAAAGTCTTTATCAAACTACTATCAACTTTGCAAAAGTGACGACTCCTCAAAAGTGCTTCATTGGTTTTAAAACATTCTTGGGTGAGGTTGCGAAAGATGCTTTAAAAGATTTTTAAATGTGTGTTTACGGGATGTGTGAGTCGCTGGTTAGGCCTGCATTTATTGCCCATCCTTAATTGCCCTTGAGAAGGTGGTGCTGAGCTATCTTCTTGAACCGCTACAGTCCACATGTAGGTACACCCACCATGCTGTTTGGGAGGGAATTCCAGGATTTTGACCCAGTGACAGTGAAGGAACGGCCGATATATTTCCAAGACTGAATGGTGAGTGACTTGGAGGGAAACTTCCAGGTGGTGGCGTTCCCATGTGTTTGCTGCCATTGTCCTCTGAGATGTGTGATCGAAGGTGCTGCCTAAGGAATCTTGGTGAGTTCCTGCACTGCATCTTGTGCACTCCACTGTTACTGTTTGTTGGCGATGGAGGGATTGAATGTTTGTGGAAAGGGTAGCAATCAAACGGGGCTGCTTTGGCCTGGATGGTATCGAGCTTCTTGAGTATTGTTGGAGCTGCTACTCATCCAGGCAAGTGGAGAGTATTCCATCACATTCCTGACTTATGCCCTGTAGATTCTGGACATGCTTTGAGGAGTCAGGAAGTGAATTACTCGCCACAGGATCATAGAATGCCTACAATGCAGAAGGAGGCCATTTGACCCATCGAGTCTGGACCGACCCTCCGAAGGAGCACCCTATCTTGCTCCACCCTCCCACCCTATCCCCACCTAACCTTTTGGACACTAAGGGACACTTTAGCATGTCCGATCCACCTAACCTGCACATCTTTGGATTGTGGAAGGAAACCGGAGCACCCGGAGGAAACCCACGCAGACGAGGGGAGAACGTACAAACTCCACAAAGACAGTCACATAAAGCTCGAATCGAACTGGGTTCCTGGCGCCGTGAGGCAGCAGCGCTAACCACTGTGCTGTGATTCCGAGCCTCTGACCTCCACTTCTGGCCACAGTATTTTAGGGCTAATCCAGTTCAGTTTCTGGTAAATGTAAGTATTTCCCTTTATACCTCATCTCTTTGTTGGTCTGTAGGAAACACAACAACCAAGTCCCACAAACAACAATGTGATCATGACCAGACAATCTGTATTAGTGATGTTGGTTTAGGGATAAATATTGGCCAGGACTTCAATGGAGAGGTTCCCTGTTCCTCGAATAAAGGCAATGGGCTATTTTCCATTCACTGTAGGACTGTCAGTTTAACAGCTCATTCAGTGCAATACTCCCTCAGTATTCAACTGGCTTGTACATTGTGCTCAGGTTGACTGGGTGGGACTCAGATCCATGGCCTTCGAATTGAGAGGCAAGAGGCAGCTACCAGAGCCGCTGAGCGAGATTTATTTTATTTTCTGTTGGGGTCTTTCTCTGTGTGGGACAACATTCCGATTAGTTTGAGGGCGTGGAATCAGACTGCATAAGTACACAGGGCTGTGACTGTAACCGAGAGCGGGGTAATCTGATCTGTTAAATTGGGCATCGCTGTCACATTGACCACCTGTGCTGTTGAGTTACAAGCGACTGAAGACGGTCGACATGTCTTTGTGATTCGCAGCCAGGAGCTCTGGCAGAGGAGAAAAATACTTCTTTGTTTCACCCCTTCTGTTTCAGTCGAAGACTTTGTATCCATCATGTTAGAACCAAACAAACCCTTTGTACTTCAATCATCCAATCTTTGATTTTGTACACAGAGACTGCTGTCTTTACCTTGTTGGGATCATTCTGTTCCTAGAACTAAAAGTTTCCAATGAGAGAGGAGATGGAATTACTTGTTTTAATGAAAAATCAGTTGAGTGATGTTGGCTGAACACTTCAGGATTGGGAGATATGAAGGATCCTCAATCAATCAGTCAGGAAGGCAAATGCAATGACAGCACTCACGTCAAGAGGGCTAGAATACAAGAGCAGGGAATTACTTCGGAGGCCGTACAAGGCTCTGGCCAGACCCTATTTAGAGTAATGTGAGCAGTTTTGGGCCCCATATCTAAGGAAGGATGTGCTGGCCTTGGAGAGAACCATAGAATCATAGAATTTACAGTGCAGAAGGAGGCCATTCAGCCCATCGAGTCTGCACTGGATCTTGGAAAGAGCAGCCTACTTAAGCCCACCGCCTCCACCCCATCCCCGTAACCCAGTAACCCCACTTTTTGGACACTAAAGACAATTTATCATGGCCAATCCACCTAACCTGCACATCTTTGGACTGTGGGAGGAAACCGGAGCATCCGGAGGAAACCCACGCAGACATGGGTAGAACGTGCAGACTCCGCACAGACAGTGACCCAGCCGGGAATCGAACCTGGGACCCTGGAGCTGTGAAACAACTGTGCTAAACACTGTGCTACGTTCACAAGAATGATCCCTGGAATGAAGAGCTTGTCATATGAGGTTGAGGATTCTGGGTCTGTACTCGTTGGAGTTTTGAAGGATGAGGGGGGATTTTATTGAAACATGCAGGATACTGAGAGGCCTGGATGGAGTGGACGTGGAGAGGATGTTTCCACTTGCAGGCAAAACTAGAACCCGAGGGCACGGCCTCGGACTGAAGGATCGATCCTTCAAAACTGAGATGAGGAGAAATTTCTTCAGCCAGAGGGTGGTGAATCTGTGGAACTCTTTGCCGCAGAAGGTTGTGGAGGCCAAATCACTGGTGTCCTTAAGACAGAGATAGAAAGATTCTTGATTAAAAAGGGGATCAAGGGTTATGGGGGAGAAGGCAGGAGAATGGGGATGAGAAACATATGATTGAACGGCGGAGCAGACTTGATAGGGCTGAACGGCCTAATTCTGCTCCTATGTCTTTTGGTCTGAATGGTCTTGATCTTTGGAAGCATTTTCGATTCCTCCACGTCAGCTGTACTGTACAGGTTGCACTCTAGCCTCCGACACAGGGGGTCCCAAAAAAACAGCAACACCCCAGTGACCAGATCATCTGTTTTTTTCAGTTTGTGGGCCATTGTCCCAGGACACTCTGGGAGAACATCCCTGCTCTTCTACAAAACAGTAGTTGTTGTTGTATGTTTCAAGTCCGACAAAGAGGGTTGTGGGTGGGGTGCACCACCTTTCTAAACTCCAACGAATACAGACCCTGAGTCCTGTATTAACGTCCCACCCAAAAGGTGGCACCTCGGAGAGGGCAGACCTCCCTCAGTGCCAGTAGTCGGAATGTCAAGCAGGCGCCTCAGGTCACTTGAGGTGGTGAAATTCCGGAAGAGCAGCTGAAGAGGCTGGAAACCCAGACGTGTCTTCCCCCCCGCGCCCCGCCCGCCACCCACCAGCAACCTGTGTTACCCTCCATTTGCCTTACTGACCACAGTAGCGACTTGGGGGGTGGATTCTCTGTTAGGGAGACGAAGTTCCCTCTCGGGTGTGAAAGCCTTTTACGCCAGGACAACTGGCGCAGAACGGCCACTGATTCCCCGTTTTGCTGGGGGTTAGCAGGGAGACAGCGTAGCTGCCGATATGGCATGAGCATTCCCGGTTCCGTGGCCGCGCATGCGCAGGGCGGTGACCTGCAGCGGCCGCGCCGGGCTTCATGGCGGAATCAGCCCGTGGACCCGGACCGCAAAAGTAGATCATAGATCATAGAATTTACAGTGCAGAAGGAGGCCATTCGGCCCATTGAGTCTGCACCGGCTCTTGGAAAGAGCACCCTACCCAAGTTCAACACCTCCACCCTATCCCAATAACCCAGCAACCCCACGGACAATTTTGGACACTAAGGGCAATTTAGCATGGCCAATCCACCTAACCCGCACATCTTTGGACTGTGGGAGGAAATCGGAGCACCCGGAGGAAACCCACGCAGACACGGGGAGGACGTGCAGACTCCGCACAGACAGTGACCCAGCGGGGAATCGAACCTGGGACCCTGGAGCTGTGAAGCCATTGTGCTAACCACAATGCTACCGTGCTGCCCCAGTAGCGCTCCCTTTCGACCGCTGGTGTGCCCCGGACCACCCGCCCCACAGTGCCCCAGCCCCGAATGAAGCCCCCCCCACCTCCCCCCGCCCGCAGATCGGCCCTCCCCCCAACTGTGGTAGCCCCGGATTGAGTCCACAGCCGCCACGCGAGGTTCCTGGACGGTGTGAGCACACGTAACCCACGCCATCGGCCGGCCGGGGACGGAGCATCGTGGGGCAGGGCCTCAGGTAATGGCCTGAGGCCGTGGATTCGTGGTGCGCGAACTCCTGGAGTATCCCGCTTTTCAGGGAGTGGAGAATCCGAAAACCAACGCCGCTCCCAATTTCGGCGTCAAAATGGATTCTCCGCCCCGTTGCCGAACGCGAATTTCGGGGGAGGGGCGGAGAATCCAGCCCAGGATCTTCCCCGTGTATCCCACTCATACCACTCGAGCCATCAAGGCAATCCCTCTGTTGATCTGCTTTTGGTTTGTTCCAGACAGGTGCAGCATCAGCTCCTGTTATGAGGAGGGCTGTCAGTCACACAACCTTGGAGCCTTTGCTAATACGGGTCAAGACACAGCCTTCGGAGAAAACAAACTGAACTGGGCCATCAGATAAAGTGAGTTGAATTATAGTAATTATCATAAATGATAATATGGAGCTGTGATAATGGAACAGCTAAGAATAATTTGTGCAGCCGTAGCAACTTCGCTAATGAGCCGGCGTTATTTGCTAATCGTACCCAAGAGCGTTTTTTTAGAATTTTGTTTTCGGGCTGTTGAGCTGCATTGCAATGGTCAGCATTTATTGCTCATCCCTTGAGCAGGCCCTGGTGGACCACCCGCAGCTGAATACCTTGCTTGGCCATTTCAGAGGGCAGTCAAGTGTCAACCGCAGACATTAGGTCAAACCAGGTGAAGACAGCAAACATGCTCCCCTTGAGTTTATTAGTGAGTGAGGTGACAATCCAGTGGGCTCGTGATGGTTATTAATTAGACTAGCATTTAATTCCAGGTATATTTAATTGAATTTAAATTCCACCACTGGGCCACGGTGAAATGGCCAAGGTATTTATCCGGCCCTTTCCGTAACAGCACTGTGAGTGTACCGAACCAGAACGATTGCAGCGGTTCAAGAGGGCTGAATATTGTGGAGGACGTTTTGTTGTTTATCCTTACTGATTGTGGTCTATGGGTCAGGAAGTCAAGGATCCAGTTGCAGAGGGAGGAGCGAAGAAGTTCTAAGTTTGGAATTTTGATATGAGCTTGGCAGGGATTATGGTGTTGAAGGTGGAGCTGGAGTCAATGACGTAGGAGTCCATGTTGTCGAAATGCTCCAGGGATGAGTGTTGGGCCAGGGTGATGGTGCCTGTTGTGGACCGGTTGTGGTGGTACACGAATTGTAGTGGATCAAGGCATTCTGGGAGTATGGCGTTGATGGGTTGGATTCTCCTCTGTCGGATTCTCCGTTGTGCCGGCAGCCTGGGGATTTCCCGACGGCATGGGAAACCCCATTGGCTGGCAAGATGGGGAATCCCGCACGATGTGTCTCATGACCAACCCCTCGATGCACTTCATAATGATAGATGTCAAGGCCACCGGACGGTAGTCGTTGAGGCACGTTGCCCCATCCATTGACTCTGTCTACACCTCCCGCAACATAATCAAAGACCCCTCCCACCCAGATTATTCTCTCTTTCCAACTTCTTCCATCGGGCAGGAGATATAAAACTTTGAGGACATGCACTAACACAGGGGTGGGCAAACTTTTCCGTGCAAGGGCCACATTCAGAAATTCACAATTTTAAAGGGCCGCATAGTATATTAATTAATAGTCCCGGTTGTAACCAATTAGCGTGCGGCATATACTCAGCGCTTCCCCCGGCGGCATCCTGCCTTTAGCCCTCTTTTTCTCTACTTTTCAAAAATGGGGATTCGCCCGGTTATGATTCTGGGCGCCTCATATAGAACATAGAACAGTACAGCACAGAACAGAACAGGCCCTTCGGCCCTCGACGTTGTGCCGAGCAATGATCACCCTACTCAAGTCAACGTATCCACCCTATACCAGTAACCTAACAGCCCCCCCCCCCACATTAACCTTATAAAAATAAAAAAAATAAAAAATAAAATTTTTTTTTTTTCTTTTTAATGACTTGATCTTGGTGGGCCGCATAAAGACCTTTGGTGGGCCGCATGCGGCCCGTGGGCCATAGTTTGCCCACCCCTGCACTAACAGGTTCAAAAACAGCTTCCTCCCCGCTGTTACCAGACCCCTGAATGATCCTCTTATGGACTGAACTCATCTCTCCACACATCTTCTGTACTGAGTAGTACTACGCTCCGCATGCTTCACCCGATGCCTGTGTCTCTGTATTTACATTGTGTATTTATTGTATGTCTTATGTTTTTTCATGTATGGAACGATTTGTCTGGACTGTATGCAGAACAATACTTTCCACTGTGCCTTGGTACACGTGACAATAAATCAAATCCAAATTCTTCTCAATGGCAATTAGGGACGGGCAATAAATGCTCGCCTAGCGAGTGAAGCCCACAGCCCACGGAAAAAATGTGAATAATTACATGTCCCGTAACATTATGCCACCCTGCATGGTGAATGCAGGAACACTAGAGAGTATCAAAGATAGACTCCGGCTGAAAGTTGTTAGCTATTATCTACCAACACTTTGGAGATTTCTTTTTATTCCCTTGTGGGATGGGGGCAGAGGAAGACCTCGGATGAGCTGGCTAACCAGGGAGTTGGGAATGGAATCAACCAAGTTAAACTATAAGACGTAGGAGCAGAAGTAGGCCATTTGACCCATCGAGTCTGCTCTGCCATTCAATGAGATCATGCCTGATATAATCCTCAACTCCACTTTCCCACCTTATCCTCATAACCCTTGATTCCCTTCATGATTAAAAATCTGTCTATCTCAGCCTTGAACATACTTAACGACCCAGCCTCTACAGCCCTCTGCGGTAAAGAATTCCACACATTCACTACTATCAGGAGAAGAAATTCCTCCTCATCTGTCCTTAAATGGGGGACCCCTCATTCTGCGATTATGCCCTCTGCTCCTAGACTCTCCCACAAGAGGAAACGTGCTCTCAGCATCGACCCTCTCAAGCCCCTGAAAATCCGATATGTCTCAAAAGGTCACTACTCATTCTTCTAAACTCTGCTGGGTACAGGTCCAATGTACTCAACCAAAAATGTGCATTGCCCCTTGGCGTCCAAAGATTAATGGGGCTACGGGGATAGGGTGGGGAGTGGTCCTGTGTGGGGTGCTCATTCGGAGGGTCAGTGCATCCTAATGGCCTTCTTCTGCACTGTAGGGATTCTATGACTTCTATCACCTCTACTCATAAGAAAATCCCTCCATACCTGCGATCAACCGAGTGAACCTTCTCTGGAACACCTCCAGTGCCAGGATATCTTTCCTCAGAGAAGGTGCCAAAACTGTTCATCGGCGTGTGCTGAAATTCCACTTCTTGTTTAATCTCAGTCGCTTTCCAATTTGTTGAAGAGAGTGGGGGTGAGGGTGGGTGTGGAATGGTTGTTAGGACTACACCCTCCCACCAATCGTGCAGAAGCAACTTCATCAGGCAAGAAAATTAGGGTTAGGGTTAGGGTTTGATACATTTACAGATGGCACCATTTACAGCTTTAGGCCATCCTAATGCACTTAATGGCCAGCGCTTGACAAATACATGAATAGGATGGGAATAGAGGGATACGGACCCCGAAAGTGTAGAAGATTTTACTTTAGACGGGCAGCATGGTCGGCACAGGCTTGGGGGGCCGAAGGGCCTGTTCCTGTGCTGTGCTTTTCTTTGTTCTTTTGAAGATTAGTCACTGTTGCAATATAGGAAATAGGCAGTAGCCAATTTACACAGCAAGCTCCCGTGGTGGTGGAGCAGTGGTATTGTCACGGGACTGGTAAACCAGCTACCCAACGTAATGCTTTGGGATCCAGGGTCAATTCCCGCCACTGCAGATGGTGAAATTTGAATTCAATAAAAATCTGGAATTAAAAAAGTTTAACGATGACCATGAAACCATTGCTGATTATTGTAAAACCCCATCTGATTCATTAATGTCCTTTAGGGAAGGAAATCTGCCGTCCTTACCTGGTCTGGCCTACACGTGACTCCAGACCCACAGCAATGTGGTTGACTCTTAACTGAGAGTCTCTGAGACACTAAACACCTGAAAGCTAACACCACTGACAGTGCATCGCTCCCTCCATACCTGCTGGGAGGGTCGGCAAGACCCTATCTGACTTTTTATCTTCGTCTCTCTCATCTGGGGCTGGATTCACCGATCTCCCGCTGAAAAGTTGGCGAGGCGGGAATCGCGCTGCGCCAGTTGGCGGGCCCCCCCCCGGCGATTCTCTGGCCCGCGATGGGCCGAAGTCCCGCTGCTGTAATGCCTGTCCCGCCGGCGTGAATCAAACCACCTCTCTTACTGGCGGGCCTGTGCTGTGGGGGCACTCTTTTCCCTCCGCGTTGGCCACAGCCTCCGCGATGGCCGACACGGAAGTGAGCCCCTCCCCTGCGCATGCGCGGGGATGACGTCACCAGCCGCTGACGCTCCCACGCATGCACGGACTTCCGCCGGCCGGCGGAGTCCCTTTGCCCCGGCTGGCGTGGCGCCAAAGGCCTTCCACACCAGCCGGCGGGACGGCAACCACTCCGGCGCGGGCCTAGCCCCTCAAGGTGAGGGCTTAGCCCCTAAAGGTGCGGAGAAATCCGCACCTTTGGGGCGGACCGACGCTGGTGGTTCCCGCCACTCCATCCCGCCGGGACCCCACGCCCCGCTGGGTAGGGGAGAATCCTGGCCCTGATACCTGGACTTTCCTCGTCTGCGTGTGTCAGCAGCAACATGCTAGCCTGTCGACCAGGAACGGGCTGCAAGGTGACTTTCATCAGAGCTTTCTGGGCCTGTGTACCTGGTTTGATTTTGTGTTTGTCTAAGATTTGTACCATTGCTTTGTCCTTTGTTGTTTGATTGACACACCTTTTCATTGACTGCACTTTTCCTGTGTCAGTCAATATCCTTTCTCGCAACCCTCGTATATTTTTGGGAGAGGGTAGGAAAGGTGGAAGATCAGCCACAAACGCAATGAATGGGAAAGCAGTCTCAAAGGGACCGAATTGTCTCCCCCTGTTCCAATTTCTTAAATGAAGCCGGATGGGGAAATTCATTACTCATTGAGTTAATTTATGTTGTTGAGTGGTTTCGCTTTCGGGATTTGGCCAGTCAGCTGATACTCTGTGATGTGCCTCAAGCTCTGTGATCATTTCTGACTTTTGGAAAAGAAAATATACACAAACAATGAGCACAATCTGTCACCTGATGGGAGATTTGAGAATTGAAATGTTTGAATTCCACCTTGTCCCGTACCGGCTGATGTCTACTGCATTTCAGATATAAACTTGGATAGTAACAATTCTGCAGGTGCAATGTACTCCTCCCATAGAAACGTTGCAGTCCATCAATTTTTCCCCATTTCTCCTTGGCCTTTTTCTGCTGTTTCTTTCCACTCTGTTCAATTTCCGAAGCCAATTACTTCTCCTCGGGATAGATGGGAGCATACGGCAAGGGGAACAAGAATAGATGTTTAAGGGAGAGTGGGAATGGATAGGGAAGGGTTCACTGATGGATTTTTGAGTTTTAATTGGACCCAGATTAAGGTCCCAGTTGGAGACATTCTCAGGTGAGAATTTCTCACAGAAGAACGAGGATGAGAAGGAGACCATTCGGCCCCTCCAGCCTGCTCCACCATTCAGTAAGAACATGGCTAATTTGAGTGTGGCCTAAGTGCCACTTTCCTGTCTATCCCCATAATCCTCGACTCCTTTGTCAACCGAAAATCTGACCAACTCACCGTTGAAAGTATCTAATGACCCAGCCCCCACTGCTGACTGGGGAAGAGAATCCCAATGTACTCTACCTGTGACCTTGCCAATGCTCTGTACAGCTGTAGCAAGACTCCTCTATTTGTATACACCATTAATTACTCTTGCAAGAAAGGCCAAATTTCCATTTGCCTTCGTAATTTCTTGCTGTTCCTGCATGCTTACCGTTTGTGGTTCATGTACAAGGACACACAGATCCCTTTGTAGTCTCGCTCTATTTTAAATGATATTCTTGTTTACCTATTCTTGCCGCCAAAGTGGACAAGATGGAGTTGTCGGTTTCATACGAATTAGGAGCAGGCTGAGGCCCTTTGAGCTAGCTCTGTCATTCGATAAGGTCATATCTGATCTGATTCTGGCCCCATCTCTACTTTCCTGTCCCCCCTCTACACCCTGGTCTCTCCCTTGTCAATCAAGAGTCTGTCTAACCTAACTCAGCCTTAGAAGTATTCAATGACCCCCACCCTACCACAGGCTGACCTCCCTCTGAGAGAAAAATTCTCCTCATCTCCATCGGGGGATCCCTTATTTTTAAACTGTGTCCTCCTAGTTCTAGCTTCTCCCACAGGGGGAAACAGCCATTCAGCACCCACCCTGTCATGTTCCTTCAGGAACTTGCATGTTTCAATGAGATCAACTCTTATTCTTCCAGGGTGTGATTTAATGGGGAGAAAGTCCGATTGTGGGTGCGTTTAGTGGGGTGTTTCCCGGCGTCTGCAGTGCTGAGTCCAACCCCACTATTAAACGAGGCTGCACTTGCATCCATTTCCTCTCGCGGGATTTAACAGCCTCATAACGTTGCCGCGTCAGGCGCGACGCAACCGTTCGATTGGGCCTCTGAACGCCGACGGATACAGACCCAATCTGTCCAACCTTTCATCAGAGGATAACCCCCGCATCCCAAGAATCAGTTGCGTGGAGCCTCTTTGAACTGCTTCTAATGCAATTATATCCATTCTTAAATAAGGAGACCAAAACTGTACACAGCATTTCATGTCCCGGTACAACAGCGTAAAGCTTCCCTAATTTTATATGCCATTCTTCTTGCAATAAATGACAAGATTCCATTTGCCTTCCTGATCACTTGCTGTACCTACTTACTAATGCTTTGTGATTCATGTACCAGGACACCCAGATCCCTCTGTACCTCAAGAGTTCGGCAATCTCTCTCCGTATAAATAACATCAATATTAGTGTGAAATTGATGGGTTTGAAGGCTGATTAATCCCCTGATAATCTACATCCCAGAGTACTTAAGGAAGTGGCTCTAGAAATACTGAATGCATTGTTGGTCATCTTCCAGGATTCTATAGACCCTGGAACAGTTCGTGCAGATTGGAGGTTAGCTAATGTAACTCCACCGTTTAAAAAGGGAGGGAGAGAGTAAATGGAATTATAGACTAGTAAACCTGATGCCGGTAGTGGGGAAAATTTTAGAATCCATTTATCAAAGATTTTAGCGCAGAGCACTGAGAAAATAGTGGCAGGATCGGACAGAGTCAGCATGGATTTATGAAGGGAAAATCATGCTTGACAAATCTACTGGAATTCTTCGAGGATTAATTAGTAGAGTTGACAAGGGGGAGCCAGTGGATGTGGTGTATTTGGACTTTCAGAAGGTTTTGACAAAGTCCCGCATGTCCTCTTCACAACTTACTCTCCCACCTACCTTTGTGTCGCCAGCAAACTTAACCGCCATACATTCAGTCTCTTTATCAAAGAGTTTGACATCGATTGTAAATAGTTGAGGCCCAGGCCCTGATCCATGTGGTACCCCACTGGTTACATCTTGCTGTGTGAAAATGACCTATTTATCCCCACTCTCTGTTTCGTGTTAGCTACCCTCCATCCGTGTTGATATGTTAACTCCACACCAAGAGGTCTTATTTTGTGCAGCAAACTTTGATGTGACACCTTATCCAACGGTTTGTGGGCGTTGGGGGGGGGGGGGGGGGGGGGGGATTTGGGGTTAAACCTGGAATTGGAATTACTATAACTGACCCTGGAAGATCTAACCTGGAGAGAGTATTGGAGGCTTGTGATGGAGAAGGGGAAGGCACATATTCTGCTTACCTCTGTGATTATTTCCCAGAGGATGTGAGGGGATGATTTTTGCTAACATTACAGGATCCCAAAGGAATTCCGACCGTCGCACACCTCGGTCAGCCATCAGGTTCTAATTTTCCCGAAGCGCTGGCCTAGTTTCCCTTGTGGGCCCCACCAAACAGGGCCATTGATCCCCAAGGGGCTGATTACCCACCAGTGGTTGGGTACGTGCAATCAATCAAAAGTGCCTTGTCCTGACAGCTTGGAGGCAGAGGGATTTATGGGTCCATTGTACCTCAACAAGTAGAGTAGGCATGCGTCCAATTGTTCTGACATAAGCCCTGCCCGCCCACAAACTCACCAAATTCAGGTGGTGACTCATTGTTGAGTGAGTGCTCGCTCAGATTTGCAAAAATCATGTCCTATCAAACCGAGGCCAGAAATTGTTTAATAAATCCAGTAAATAAACATAAATCAGTTCATATATTATGTTAGAATTGATGCAATTGTAAGCTACATTGGAAAGAGAGGTGAAGCTCTTACTTGAGCCTTGTTTTTTTTTGGGGGGGGCAGCAAGCTACCATTGTATCATTTCGTAGAATCACCAATTTTCAAGGGTTCACTTGGGAGAGTAGCAACAGTGTACATATATTTTTTTTAAAGGGCCTAAAGGGTGTTTAATCTTTCTTCACCCCCCCCCCCCCCTTAAATCTCTTTGTGAATTCAGATCGGAGGGGATGGAGGCTAGGGCAGTTGCATGCTCCTCCTGTTGGATGTGGGTGGTGAGGGACACCACCAGTGTCCTCGCTGACTACACCTGCGGGAAGTGCACCCAGCTCCAGCTCCCCAGAGACCGTGTTAGGGAACTGGAGCTGGAGCTGGATGAACTTTGGATCATCCGGGAGACAGAAGGGGTGATGGATAAAAGTTACAGGGAGGTAGCCACACCCAAGGTACAGGACAAGAGTAGCTGGGTTATAGTCAGGGGAAAGAAAACGAACAGGCAGACAGTGCAGGGATCCCTTGCGGCCATTCCCCTTCAAAACAAGTATACCGTTTTGGATGCTGTTGGGGGGGATGACCTACCGGGGGAAGGCCCTAGCGGCCAAGTCTGTGGCACTGAGCCTGGCTCTGGGGCTCAGAAGGGAAGGGGGGAGAATAGAAAAGCAATAGTGATAGGAGACTCAATGGTTAGGGGAATGGATAGGAGATTCTGTGGTCGCGAGCGAAACTCCCGGAAGGTATGTTGCCTCCCGAGTGCCAGGGCCAGTGATGTCTTGGATCGAGTTTACAGGATTCTTAAGGGGGAGGGCGAGCAACCAGAAGTCGTGGTGCACATAGGCACCAACGACATGGCTAAGAAAAGGGATGAGGATCTAAAAAGTGATTTTCGGAGTTAGGTTGGAAGCTAAAGGGCAGAACAAACAGAGTAGTGATCTCAGGATTGCTACCGGTACCACGTGCAAGTGAGGCAAAGAACAGAAAGCGAGTGCAGCTGAACACGTGGCCACAGGGCTGGTGCAGAAGGGAAGGCTTCAGATATGTGGATCATTGGGATATCTTCTGGGGAAGGTGGGACCTGTACATGAAGGATGGATTGCACCTAAACTGGAGGGGCACCAATATCCGGGGTGGGAGGTTTGCTGGAGCTCTTCAGGAGTGTTTAAACTACTTTGGCAAAGGGATAGGAACCAGAGCTATGGATCAGAGGATAGGGTAGCTGTTGAACAGGCAGAAATAGTATGCAGCGAGTCTGTGAGGAAGGACAGACAGTTGATAGGGCAAAGTTGCACTCAGTGGAATGGGTTAAAGTGTGTCTGTTTCAATGCAAGGAGTGTCAGGAATAAGGGAGATGAACTTAGAGCATGGATCAGTACTTGGAACTACGATGATGTGGCCATTTCGGAGACATGGATTTCACAGGGGCAGGAATGGTTGTTAGATGTTCCAGGGTTTAGATGTTTTCAGAAGAATAGGGAGGGTGGTAAAAGAAGAGGGGGAGTGGCACTGTTAATTAGGGAGTGCACCACAGCTGCAGAAAAGGAGGTAGTTGAGGCGGGTTTGTCTACTGAGTCAGTATGGATGGAAGTCAGAAACAAGAAAGGAACAGTCATTTTATTGGGAGATTTCTATAAACCCCCCAGTAACAGCAGAGAGATAGAGGAATAGATTGGCGGCAGATCTTGGAAAAGTGCAGAAGTAACAGAGTTGTTGTCATGGGTGACTTCAACTTCCCTAATATTGACTGGAACCTCCTTAGCGCAAATGGTTTGGATGGAGCAGATGTTGTCAGGTGTGTACAGGAAGGATTCCTGACTCAATATGTAGATAGGGGGAGGCCATATTGGACTTGGTGCTCGGCAATGAACCAGGCCAGGTGTCAGATGTCTCGGTGGGAGAGCATTTAGGTGACAGTGACCACAACTCCTTGACCTTTACCATAATCATGGAGAGGGATAGGAGCACACACTATGGGAGGGTATTTAATTGGGGGAGGGGAAATTATACTGCTAGTAGACAGGAGCTGAGGAGTATAAAGTGGGAACAATTGTTCTCGGGGAAATGCACAACAGTAATGTGGGGATTGTTAAAGGAGCACTTGCTGGGAGTGCTGAATAGTTTTGTCCCACTGAGACGAGGAAGGAATGGTCAGGTGAAGGAGCCTTTGATGACAAGAGAAGTGAAGCTTCTAGTCAAGAGGAAGAAGGAAGCTTACGTAAGGTTGAGGAAGCAAGGATCTGACTCAGCTCTAGAGGGTTACAAGGTAGCCAGGAAGGAACTCAAAAATGGACTGATGAGAGCTAGAAGGGGGCATGAAAAAGCCCTGACGGGAAGAATGAGGGAAAACCCCAAGGCGTTCTACACTTATGTGAGAAATAAGAGGATGATCAGAGTGAGAGTAGGGCTGATCAGGGATAGTGGAGAGAACTTGTGCCCAGAGTCTGAGGAGATGGGGAAGGCCCTAAATAAATACTTTGCTTCAGTATTCACTAGAGAGAGGGACCTTGTTGCTCATGAGAACGGTGTGAACCAGGTTAATAGGCTCAAACAGGTTGACATTAAGGAGGAGGATGTGCTGTAAATTTTGAAAAGCATCAGGACAGATAAGTCCCCTGGGCCTGACGGGATATACCCAAGGTTACTACGGGAAGCGAGGGAGGAGAATGCTGCGCCGTTGGCGATTATCTTTGCGTCCTCACTCTCCACTGGAGTAGTAATGGATGATTATAGGGAGGCGAATGTTGTTCCCCTGTTCAAGAAAGGGAATAGGGAAATCCCTGGGAATTACAGACCCATCAGTCTTACGTCTGTGGTGAGCAAAATATTGGAAAGGGTTCTGAGAGATAGGATTTATGATTATTTAGAAAAACATAGTTTGATTAACGATAGTCAGCATGGCTTTGAGCGTGGTAGGTCATGCCTCACAAGCCTCATTGAATTCTTTGAAGATGTGACGAGACACATTGAAGAAGGTCTGGCAGTGCATGTGGTGTATATGGATTTCAGTAAGGCATTTGATAAGGTTCCTCATGGTAGGTTCATTCAGAGAGTTAGGGGGCATGGGATACAGGGAAATTTGGCTGTCTCGATACAGAATTGGCTGGCCGAAAGAAGACAGCGAGTGATCGTGGATGGAAAGTATTCCGCCTGGAGGTCAGTGACCAGTGGTGTCCTGTAAGGATCTGTTCTGGGACCTCTGCTCTTTGTGGGTTTTATAAATGGCTTGGATGAGAAAGTGGAAATGTGGGTTAGTACGTTTTGCCGATGACACGAAGGTTGGGGTAGTTGTAGATAGTGTTGAGGGTTGTTGCAGGTTACAACAGGACATTGACAAGATGCAGAGCTGGGCTAAGAAGTGGCAGATGGAGTTCAACCTTGAGAAATGTGAAGTGATTCATTTTGGAAGATCGAATTTGAATGCTGAATACAGGGTTAAAGGCAGGATTCTTGGAAGTGTGGAGGAACAGAGGGATCTTGGGATTCACGTACATAGATCCCTCAAAGTTGCCACCCAGGTTGATAGGGTTGTTAAGAAAGCGTATGGTGTGTTGGCTTTCATGAACAGGGGGATTGACTTTAAGAGCCGTGAGGTTTTGCTGCAGCTTTATAAAACTCTAGTTAGACCACACTTGGAATATTGTGTCCCGTTTGGTCGCCTCATTATAGGAAGGATGTGGATGCTTTGGAGAGGGTACAGAGATTTACCAGGATGATGCCTGAGGGCATGTCTTATGAAGAAAGGTTGAGGGAGCTAGGCCTTTTCTCACTGGAGTAAAGAAGGCAGAGAAGTGACTTGATAGAGGTGTACAAGGCGATGAGAGGCATGGGTAGAGTGGATAGCCAGAGACTTTTCCCCAGAGTGGAAATGGCTGTCATGAGGGGACATAATTTTAAGGTGATTGGAGGAAGGTATAGGGGAGATGTCAGAGGGAGGTTCTTTACACAGAGAGTGGTGGGTGTGTGGAATGCACTGCCAGCAGAGGTGGTGGAGTCAGAGTCATTAGGGACATTTGAGCAACTCTTAGACAGGCACATGGACAGCAGTAGGTTGAAGGGGCCTAGGTTAGGTTGATCTTAGATTAGGATAAATGGTCGGCACAACATCGTGGGCTGAGGGTCTGTACTGTGCTGTACTGTTCTATGTTTTAATGTTACAATGCTGTGATGCCTGTAGATGGCGTTTTCGTGGGATATGCCACTTCACGCCAAGCAGCGATAGGTCATAGGAGTTTCAGTCTGAAGGAACTGTCGATCGCCCCCCCCCCCCCCCACCTACCTATCCCCCCCTTCCCACTGCGCCCCCCCCCCCTCCCCCAAAACAAGTGCAGCTATCAATAGGCAGATACCCCAGCTATTCAGCCCATCTTCAGTTTCAGTACCGAGGAAGGCATCAACTGCAAGTTAGCTTGAAGACAAACAGTAAGTTATATTAAATATGTGCTGACTGTGCCTCTCTCCACACTCTCGCTGCCTTTTATCTCTGTTGCCTGCGCCTCAGCACTCGGAGGGGGAGCTCGTAGTAGTTTAAATGTGACATAAGTGCAAGAAAAGTGCAGAAGGAGAAGATGCCGTCCTTGCATCTGATTCCTTCCAACTTACAGCAGTTGTGATGTGACGTCCTGTTCAATATTTATTTCGAAGATGTTGAACAAAGTGGGATTGGGCAAGCTGTGGCGGTGGAAGCTAAAGCTGCTCCACATAGCAGCGATCACTGCACTCGCTCAGAGTAATTAATTGTGCGATGCTCAATGAGGCAGTTCAAACAACTTGTTAAAGTGAAACATAAATGCAAGGGCTGTGCGTTTCTTAATGAATGAGTTTTGCTTTCGTGAAAGGGCACAACGTGTCCGCCATGTTGTCTCCGTGAGGTGGGTGTCCTCCAACAAGCCAAGCTAATCACCGTAGGGCGTTGTACATTTCTTCGATCTTTTGCTGCAGTTCTATGAAGGTCGGTCTCTGCGCGGGACTGTGGTTCCAGCAACTGAGCATTATATTGTACATCTGCACAATAGTTAAAAAGGAGATAAAATTAACATTTAATACCGGGACCAAACAACACATTCAAATCACCGTAACAGGAATGACTCAAACACACTCCTGGAAGATCAATAAGTAGGCTTACATTAACACTGCAATGAAGTTACTGTGAAAATCCCCTAGTTGCCACACTCCGGCGCCTGTTCGGGTACAAGGAGGGAGAACTCAGAATGTCCAATTGACCTAACAAGCACGGCTTTCGGGACTTGTGGGAGGAAAGCGGAGCACCCGGAGGAAACCCACGCAGACACGGGGAGAACGGGCAGACTCCGCGCAGGCAGTGACCCGAGGCCAGAATCGCACCTGGGACCCTGGCGCTGTGAAGCCACAGTGCTAACCACTGTGCTGCCGTGCCGCCGTACAAGATATGGTGGATTAACGAGTAAATTTATTGCCTGTTGTGGGCTGGGCCAAACACAGACCACTCTTATCCATTCCTAGTTCAATGAATAATATGGTGTATGCGGAAACCATTGACCTCATTGTGGCCATGCCAGCTCTTTGATCGGAAGCTTCAGATATTCCCGCTCCCGCTGAACTTTCCCCAAAGCCCAGCAATTGTACTTTTTTTTCTTTTCACCGATAGATTGTTTTGAATTTCATTACCAAATGTGTTTTATCATTCTCTCCAGATCACGGCTCACTGCATTAAAAGCATTTCCTTCATCTCCACCCCCTCACCAATTGTCCTAAAGCCCATGCGGAATCAATTGCTCTTGGTTGGAGTAACATTAAAATACTCCAATCCTTTCAAAATCCCCGGGCCAGGGGCTGGGAACCATCAGCCGGTCCTCGCACTCCTCAATGGCCGGTCCTCGCACTCCTCAATGGCCGATCCTCGCACTCCTCAATGGCCGGTCCTCGCACTCCTCAATTGCTGCCTCTACTCTGTGAAACTGGGAGACCCCGGAGGTTTCTGGCGAAGTTATGCCATCGCAATGGGAGCAGTTTCCAGGAAATTCACAGCCGCTGCCGACCTTTGGCCAGTTTTTGTTTCAGTTTTATAATTTCCTGGCGTCTTAGTCATGGCGCTGGGTTGTTGGATTCAGGGGCTAGCCTTGTGCTACAGCGAGTGGACCCAATTCAAGCGCCTGTTACACGCTCATCCCAACATCATCTCCAGTGTTCTCTGCCGAGTCTATTTTTAAATTGATTCAAGGGGATGTGTGCATCATTGGCCAGGCCAGAATTTATTGCACACCCCCAATTGCTCTTGAGAAGGTGATGACAAGCCAATTGTTTTCCACACCAGGGGCGGGATTCTCCGCAGCCCCGCGCCACAATCGTGTTTGGTGCAGGGGCGGAGAATCGATCTTTATGCGGAAATCTTAGCCGGCGCCTCTCCCGCAGCTGGAGAATCGCTCGGGCGGCGCGGCTGGGGGGGGGCCATTGACAGAGGCCTCCCCCCGCGATTCTCCGGGCAAAACTGGCCGAGTTCCCGAAGGCGTGGTTCCAACCACGTATTGGCCGTCGGGAACCTCGGGTGACGGTTGCAGACTCAGTCCGCGGCCGCCCTGATTGGGGGGGGGGGGGGGGGGGTGGTGGTTTGGGGGGGGGGGGGGGGATCGAGCACCCGGTGGGGGGGCCTCATGGACGGCCGGGGCAGCGATCAGGCGGTTCGGATCCGCGGGCCGCGCGCCATCTCTGGGGGGGCCTACATTATCGATGTTGGCCCTCGGTCCGAGTCCACCACGGTCCGAGTCCATGCACGGCGCGGCCGCGGCATGCCGTCGCTGTGCGCAAGAGCGGACTCGCGACCGGAAGTGCGGGGGCCCGTAATCGCAGCTGACATTGCAAGAAGCACCCCACGGCCCTGCCAGCCCCCTGCAAGGTAGGAGAATAGCTGTAGATTTTCCTGAGGAAAGTCAAGAGTGAGACAGCAGCGTTTTTACACTGGCGTGGGGACATAGCCCTATTTTTGAAGAATCCAGCCCCAGATCTGTAAGGGGATCGAGAGAGTAGAGCAAAGACATTGGATCAAAGGCAATCTGGTTGTTGGACTGGCTCAGGCAACTAAAACAATGAATAATTGACTAATGGGATCACCAACTTCAATCCCTGCTCTTTGCTGTGTTGGTTGAGTGCAACCAGTTCGTATAATTGGTCTTGACATCTCTGGGCTGGAGAGGGGAAATCTTGACGGTCATCCAATCCTTTTGTTTAAATCTGGGAAAATCTTTTCCTGGCGGATAAATCCTAAACCACAACCCCAGGACATGGTGGCGAGATATGTCTAACCGAATGGGAAGTCGACATTAAGCTTTAATATCAGTCTGGGCCATTCCCATTAAAATGGTTGGGTGGATATTCTTGGGTCGGTCAATGTCTAAGTGGTTTTCTGGCCTGAATGTAGACCCAAGGTTCCATCATATCACCCACAAAGACAAAGGTCTTGGACAACCCCTGGTCTGCGCAGCTTCCTTACCTCTCTCGGGCAGTCCTGAGGTGCTCGCAGCCGTTTGGTTTTCAGCACTTCCAGCATTTGCAGGACAATCTGGCCTTGTACATCTGAACCGATCATCCGCAGAAACTCCTTTTCAGAGGAAAAAGAGGACAGGAACATAATTTTGATTGCTGTATTTCCAAACTTTTCTCTTTGAGTCTGAAAGACACCATCTCCTCCATTCTTCCTCCTCCGCGCGATCCCAAAGGGCAAAAATTGAGTCACCTCACACCGCCTCCTAATCCGGCTTATTTCCTCCCGGCCCCTCAAAATCAGTTTTCCCCTGCACAATTTAAAGATTCTCAAACATTAAACTTGACGATTTTCCCCCTTGCTTTTAAAAAAAAAAGTAAAATACCCAATTATTTTTTTTCCAATTAAGGGGCAATTTAGCATGGCCAATCCACCTATCCTGCACATCTTTTTGGGTTGTGGGGGTGAGACCCACATAGGCAGGGGGGGAATGTGCAAACTCCACCCGGACAGTGACCCAGAGCAGGGATCGAACCTGGGACCTCGGCGCCGTGATGTAGCAATGCTATTATTATAACCGCTGCGTCACCTCAGGATTCTCAAAGTTGAATTAAAAATTGCTGTATCCTTTACCAGGTGGCCTTTGACTGCTGCTGCACTCAAGCAGAAAGGGAGGGGCTCGAAGCTGCCTGGAACATTTGCTCCATCCTGCCACCAGGAGGCTACATCCGGGGCAGATAAATTGGTCCCTGCTGCCTCTGAGAACCTAAAGGCTGACTGGAAAATTACAGTCAACCTCCTTCAATTGGTCATAGAATCATGGATTCCCAACAGTGCAGTAGGAGGCCATTCGGCCCATTGGGTCTGCACCAACCCTCTGAAAGAGCACCCTACCTAGGGTGAGGCCCCCACCCTATCCCTGTAAGCCCCACCTAACCCTTTGGACACCAAGGGGCAATTTAGCGCGGCCAATCCACCTACCCTTCACATCTTTGGTCTGTGGGAGGAAACCCAAGCAAACACGGGGAGAATGTGCAAACTCCACACGGACAGTGACCCAGGGCCGGGATTCAAACCCGGATCCCTGGCGATGTGAGGCAGCAGTGCTAACCACGGTGCCGTCCCTTTTGTTTTTTTAGTACTGGCCCTTGATTAGTTTGATCCACTCCCCACTGGATGTGGGTAGGGGGCCCTGCTACCTCCCCCCCACCCCCCTCCCCTCCCCCCACTCCCCCCACTCTGCGAAAATGGCCTAGAGGCAGGAGATAACTAGCATTCTGGCCAGCAGGGCTGTTTTTAGCACCTTCCCGCTTCCACTCCCACCCCTCAAATCCCAGCCCCTTTTGCCTGGACCCTTTTTCTGACTGCCACCCCATTTTTCCTTGCTGTCATGTTTTGATCATGCTTTGATGTTGACATTATTCACTTTAAATTCCCGTGTCAAAACATCGAAGGGAATTTGCCTGTGTAAAGAGGTCACACTGTAATTACACCCTCCCATCAGTGGCGGCGCTGTGGCACCACACTTCTGTGACTGCCAACTCCTTCACCTCCACTGCAGTGAAACCTTTGTGTTCCAACCACCGCTGGGTCTCTGATTCCCAAATGACTGGAAACTTTTCATGTAGCAGTGAACGACAATTGCAAAATCAGTGTATTACAGAAAAAACATGGATAGAAATTAATGTTTTAAACTGGGAAGTGAATAAATTCGGACTAATGTGCAGCCTGGTTCAATCATCCCCTGCCTCCTAGCCTTGCCCACCTGAAGAATATGCTTGCGTTTTGATTTACGATGAACAACATTGAGGAGATTAATTGGTTACTGTTGATTCACTGGACATTCTGATACTAAATGAAGGACAAGATGGTAGCCCAATGAGGTGACTATTTTTTTTAAAAAGAGTGTCAAATTTTCTAATTATATTTCAACTTGCATGATCCAAATCCAATCAGTCTTGTTTTTCCGTGACATATTTGGCATTGTTTATCTGTACTTTACCTCAAACTCCAATACGTACACTTCTTGGAAATCAGAACTTGAGGTAGCACCTGTTACTTGACATCAGTCCCTGAAGGGAACCGGCTATTTCTCATAGGTAAAAGGGTCATTAATTTAGCCATTTTAATGGAAATACTAAAAGCCCAGTTTAAAGTCCATTTTAAAATGGATTTCATCATATAACTTCAAGCACAACTTAGATTACAAAAAAAAACACAGCTTGCAGGATTTGCAGTGGCAAAGCACAGAATTTGAAACATCTAAAGGTTAGCTAAAGCTGATGCAACATTTTACTGAAAAGTTAAATTGACATTATAAACTGTCCATTGTTCCAATGAACAGAATTGCAAAAGTTACGCAGCTAACCACAATCTGATCAAGGTCAAAATAAGCACCATGATTATATGAATCCACCATTGTTCAGAATGCAGATCAGCAGAACAACCAGTAAAAGCTAGAATTGATTAAAAGTATAAATCACATTCCAACACATAGAAAGCACCCAAAGATGCACGATATCCGCATATATGTTACACATTGATCATAGAATTTACAGTGCAGAAGGAGGCCATTCGGCCCATCGAGTCTGCACCGGCTCCTGGAAAGAGCACCCCACCCAAGGTTAACACCTCCACCCTATCCCCATAACCCAGTAGCCCCACCCAACAATAAGGGCAATTTTGGACAATCCACCTAACTTGCACATCTTTGGACTGTGGGAGGAAACCGGAGCACCCGGAGGAAACCCACGCACACACGGGGAGGATGTGCAGACTCCGCACAGACAGTGACCCAAGCCGGAATCGAGCCTGGGACCCTGAAGCTGTGAAGCGATTGTGCTATCCACAATGCTACCGTGCTAACCCATGACAACTAACCATCCAACCAAATGCATTTGAGACCCATCCAAGCCAATCAGCACTTTGCAGGGGTAGGGACAGATGGAGCCAGACCGATAACATTCTCTTTAAACATAGAGGTCCGGCCAGTCATTTTCCATCCAGGATCATTCTATACCTTTTACCTAACTATTCGCTATCCTTATTTCGTATGTCATATTTCCAATCTAACTCTTAAAGTCTGCGCAAGCTGTTCTGCTTTGAGCAAGAAACCGTTACTGCATTTTGAAAGTTAAATCTGTTTGTAAACCATTAAGCCATATATTTCTCTTAAAGTCTTTTGCTGGCAAGGGCTTTATTCAGAACATTTGATTTAGAACCACAAGAAGATTTCAGTCTCTCAATTATAATCAATAGACACAATAAAAGATTTTTATTTCACATCCGAGAAGTGTAACTTGAATTTCTATTGAGTTTTGATGTGTATACGAGACTACACATAAACCGCATGGTGGATTCCCACATTCCCCTACCAGCATCGCAAAACATGGACATTCCCACGGCCCTCAGTCTGCCCTTCCACCGAGCAATCTACCGTGCAAATTCTGACCTTGTGTGATAGTGCAATAAGATGGAAGTAAAAAAAAACCCTCCGTAGCCTGTCATTTGGATGGGAAGACAGAGGCGTGTCAGGCTTTCTGCGTTTTGAAGTCTTTGTCCGAGACGGATGATGGAACCATCAATTCACCAGACACGTGTTTCCGATATGAATCTAGGCTTTAATCGACTTACTTCAGAGCCAGCCTGTTACCTGTTGATGAACTCTTAGTGAACTCAGGCTGACTCTGGACAAGGGTACTTATACAGCAACACTAGGGGGAGGAGTCATGGGTGGAGCCAAGGGTGGAGTCCAGTACAAGTTACTGAGTACTCCCAGCGCTACACCCCCTGGTGGTTGGATAGCGCTACTGCGCTTACAAAGACAGTGTGAATTATCATATCATATACATTACATTCACCACAGCGGATTTGCCACATTTACCTCTGCAGGGGTTTGGAACCACAGGCTCAGCACCGTTTGCGGATTTGCCGCCACCTCAATATTAGCACTTACCATAGGCGGACTCCTGCTTCGATCACTGTACGTGAACAACTCGTAAAGTACCACGCCAAAACTCCACACGTCCGACTCCCTGGAAAACTTGCTGTCGGTCAGAGATTCAAGAGCGTACCTAAAACCCGAAGGGATTTTAGTTCAAAAATGATGGTCCAGACTTTCCGAACAGCATGATCAAGTTATCAGGGTAACTCCCACTCACCGGTGTTTTTTAAAAAATCCATTTGTGAACGTGAGCAGTGCTGAAATGGCCTAACAAGCCACTCAGTATTCAGGCATTAAGGCAGCTGACGTCTCAATATTGCCCACCCCTATTACCCTTGAGAAGTGAGCTTCCTCAATTCCTGAATACTGAGTGGCTTGTTAGGCTATTTCATCAGGACTGGACCCAAATCCAGGTTAGGCAGGGTAAGAATGGTGGCTTTCCTTCCCTAAAGGACATTG
This sequence comes from Scyliorhinus canicula, assembly GCF_902713615.1. NCBI lineage: Eukaryota > Metazoa > Chordata > Chondrichthyes > Carcharhiniformes > Scyliorhinidae > Scyliorhinus > Scyliorhinus canicula. Next base: position 116,829,132 of record NC_052163.1, on the reverse strand, counting down.
GGGAACCAGATGGCTTTTTATAACAATTTTATGGTCACCATTACTCGTGCCAGTTTTTTAAAATCAAGATTTATTTAATGAATTCATTTAATTTATGGCAGGATTTGAGCTTGTAACTCCAGAGCAGTATTTTGAATGACTAGCCTAGCAACAAAGAACTAAGAAAAGTACAGCGCAGGAACAGGCCCTTCGGCCCTCCAAGCCTGCGCCAACCATGCTGCCCGTCGAAACTAAAATCTTCTACATTTCCGGGGTCCGTATCCCTCTATTCCCATTCTATTCGTGTACTTGTCAAGATGCCCCTTAAACGTCACTATCGTCCCTGCTTCCACCACCTCCTCCGGCAGCGAGTTCCAGGCACCCACTACCTTCGGTGTGCAAAACGTGCCTCATACATCGCCTCTAAACCTTGCCCCTCGTAGTAAGGGCGTGGAATGCCCTGCCTGCAACAGTAGTGGACTCGCCAACACTAAACGCATTGAAATGGTCATTGGATAGGCATATGGACGATAAGGGAATAGTGTAGATAGGCTTTAGAGGGGTTTTACAGGTCGGCGCAACATCGAGGGCCGAAGGGCCTGTACTGTGCTGTAATGTTCTCTGTTCTCGCACCTTAAACCTATGCCCCCTAGTAATTGACCCCTCTACCCTGGGGAAAAAACATGCTATGTTACTATGCTAAACGATGCTACCATTCCCAATCGCAGTGCATTGTAAACTGCAAGCATGTTAATTGAGGGAGCGAAGTGGCTGTTTAGGCTAGCTAATTGGGTACCAATCAAGCTTCGTCCTGCAGCTGTACTCATCCAGGCAATTGGAGGGTATTCACTGAGGTGTCACACTGCTGCCATTTCTATCTTTCTATCCATCTATGTTTCAGTGCCTCACCCTTGTCTCTGATTCCGAGAGCTGTGAATTAAAGCTCCTCGCCAGGCCCTGGACACAAAAGCCTTGGTTGCCACTCTCTCAGGGCAGTACTGAGCGAGTGCTGCACTGTCAGAGGTGCTGTCTTTAGGTGAGGCATTACACCCAGGCCCCGCCTTCCCTCTCATGTCTTTGCAGGAAGACTCGCACGGCACAATTTTGACAAAGAGCAAAAGAGTCCGCCACGGCGTCCTGGGAGAACAGGTATTTATCAACCATCATCACAAAAGCAGATTATCTGCTCACTATCACCTGGCTCTTTCTGGGAGTTTACAAATTGGAAGTGAATGAACTTCAAAAATACTTATTTGCCTGTAAACACCTTGGGGTGCCCTGTGGCCATAAACATCACTATATAAATGCAATTCTTTCTTTTGTAACAAAGGTTTCTGCAGATATTAGCCTTATGCAGTAACTGACCGAGCCACTAGGGGGACTCCTCATTGTTTGTGAAGAACTCTTACCAGAAGATCGGACTCTCTCCAGGTTCCAGCACTTTGTAATAATCCTTGTCTCCGGGTAGAATCTTGGTCAGTCCAAAGTCACCTATTTTTACACAGGTGTCACTTTCTACCAGAATGTTCCGCGTTGCCAGGTCCCTGTGTACGTAGCGTTTGGAGCCAAGATAGTCCATCCCCTTTCAAGAACAGGAAGAGTTCTCACATGTGACTTGCAGATTGGACCGTTTCAACTATTGTGCTTCATTAGGGAAAGTATAAATGCTAACCCATCCCTGAGGACCTGAGATACGTAGGCAACCCTTCGGGATTGCCCTGGAGTAGGGGGTTTAAAGACTAACACAAGAATTAGGAATAACCCTAACCCTAACCATCGAGCCTGCCCTGACATGGCTGATCTGATTGGAACCTGAACACCACTTTCCTGTCTACCACCCCGCCACCCCACCCAGCCCGTAACCCCACCCACCCCGCCACCCCACCCACCCCGCCACCCCACCCAGCCCATAACCCTTGACTCTCTTACAGAAATATATCTAACTCAAGCCTTGAGTGTATTCAGTGGCTCAGCCTCCACTGCTCCCTGGGGAAGAGAATTCCACAGATGAAAGACCCCCTGAGGGAAGAACATCTCCTGCTTCTAGTCTTGATGCGCCATCAATTAACACAAGAAGGGTAGTGAACGAAACGGTAGCTTCAATAAGCTAAACAGAAAGCCTCTTGGCCACTGATCCTGAACTGGGGCAAGGCCGGAGGTCATCCACTTTTATACTAAGCCTGAGGGGAGGAGCCACAGGCGGAGCCATCAGGCAGTGGTTTACCACAATACATGTATAGTAACAGTTTCCCGCAATACATAAAATACACTAACAGTGGTTTACCATAAATCTTAAATGGGAGAGAGTTAATTTTTAACCCCTAGTCAAGACACCCCCGCAAGGGAAAATGTGCTTTCAACATCCACCCTCAGGATTTAACACATTCCAATAAAATCACCTCCCCATCCTCTAAACTCCAAAAGGGCCAACCTGTTCAATCTTTCCTCACAAGGTTAACCCCTTCACCCCGGGGATCACTCAAGTGAACCTTCTCTGAAGTGCTTCTAATACAGTTGTGTCCATTCTTAAGGCAAAAACTGTCTAGAGGCAGTGGTGACATTGAAGCAAGTAAACCGAGCAAAATGATCGTTAAAAAATTGTACTTTGAGAATAGTTTTCAAAAATATTTTGGTGATTGTAATAACCCGCATGAGACCCATGGGGACGTCCTGATTGAGCTCCCCGTGAGGTTGGTGGAATAGAAGCTGGCCCGCTGTGGGGTGAAGGCCTAACGGCAGGCTTGTTAAAATGGACCAATAACATCGGCCAGGATGGAACCGACATCTTCAGAGGATCCTAACTGGGACTGATTATGTTACTTTTCAATTATTTACCTAATAAATCTTTGTATTTAAATCCTTCTCTGGACTCCTCTGATTATAATATTATTTGGATTGAGTCCTCGTGTGGCAGGGCTGATGCGGGCGGAGAGGTTGAGTCTGCTAGGATTGTATAACAACAATCTTTATTAGTGTCACAAGTCGGTTTACATTAGCACTGCAATGAAGTTACTGTGAAAATCCCCTAGTCGCCACATTCCGGCGCCTGTTCGGGTACACAGAGGGAGATTTCAGAATGTCCAATTCATCTAACAGCACGTCTTTCGGGACTTGTGGGAGGAAACCGGAGCACCCGGAGGAAACCCACGCGGACACGGTGAGAACATGCAGACCCCACACAGAGTGTGACCCAAGCCGGGAATCGAACCTGGGACCCTGGCGCTGTGAAGCAACAATGCTAACCACGGTGTTACCGTGCCGCCCCTTTCGCTGAAGTTCAGAGGAATGAGGGACAGGTACTCATAGAAATGCATAAAATTCTCCCAGGACGAGACAAAGTAGTTACAAGAAGGATGTTCTCGATGGCGGTAGGATGTGGGGTGGACTATTTAGGAGAGAGATGAGAAGAGATTTCTTCACCCAGAGAGTGGTGAGCCTGTGGATTTGTTTACCATTGTTCGAGGCCAAACCCATGTTTTCAAGAAGCAGTTAGATATAGCACTTGGGCAAAGGGGTCAAAGGCTATGGGAGGAAGGCGGGGTCAGGCTATTGAGTTGGATCATCAGCCGAATGATCATGGATCATCATCGAGAGGCCGAACGGCCTCTTCCTGCTCCTATTTTCTATGTTTCTATGTTTTTATTAATTATGCATATCGGATACGGGGGAAAAGGGTGTTTTGACTGAAAGCCGAAATCACCCAGCCAGGTGGATGATTTCTGTGGAGGCTGTACATTTACTGACTGGTCACTGGAAGGCAGGGCACCATAGTGGGCAGCACGGTAGCACAGTGATTAGCACTGGGGCTTCACAGCGCCAGGGTCCCAGGTTCGATTCCCCGCTGGGTCACCGTCTGTGCGGAGTCTGCACGTTCTCCCCCTATCTGCGTGGGTTTCCTCCGGCTGCTCCGGTTTCCTCCCACAGTCCAAAGACGTGCAGGTTAGGTGGATTGGCCATGATAAATTACCATTACCGACCAAAAAAGTTTACAAGGGGTTATTGGGTTACGGGGATAGGGTTGAAGTGAGGGCTTAAGTGGGTCGGTGCAGACTCGATGGGCCGAATGGCCTCCTTCTGCGCTATATGTTGTATGTGCTATAGGTGTGGATGTATTGAGTAGCCAATGGCAGGAGTGTAGGGGCAGGGCGATTGGAGGCAGCAGGTCAGGCAACCTTCAGGGAGGTTTCCATCCAGGATTGACAACTCCTCGGCCTGAAGTCCTCTGTAAAACATCGAACCTCGCCCTGGAAGCAGAACATTGCTGCACCTCTTGTCATGAGGGGACAAAGATGGCCTTGGGCTGTAAGCCTGATGGGCAGAATGTGCAATTATATAGCACTTTCTCAGGACAGCGGAAGCGTGCTGGGCCCGTAACTCAGAGGTCGATGGATCAAAACCATTCACTGCTATTTATATTAGGGGCAGCACGGTAACGTAGTGGTTAGCACCATGGATTCATCGTGCCAGGGTCCCTGGTTCGATTCCCGCTTGGGTCACTGTCTGTGTGGAGTCTGCACGTTCTCCCCGTGTGCGCGTGGGTTTCCTCCGGGCGCTCCGGTTTCCTCCCACAGTCCAAAGATGTGCAGATTAGGTGGATTGGCCGTGCTAAATTGCCCTTAGGTTAAATAGGGTTGCTGGGTTCTGGGGATAGGATGGAGATGTGGACTGAAGTAGGGTGCTCTTTCCAAGAGCCGGTGCAGAGTCGATGAGCCAAATGGCCTCCTTCTGCACTGTAAATTCTATGATTCTATGACACCGGAAAACGCCTTCCGGCCAATGAACCGCATGCTTCTGAAGTGTGGTCACTGTTGTAAGGCAGGAGTTAATTTGTGCATAGAAGAATCCCACAAGCAGGAGTGAGCTAGGTGACCAGGTAAATTGTTTTGCTCAATGTTGGTTTGGGGATAAATATCGGCCGGGATGCAGGTGAGAACTCTGTTGCTCTACTTTGAAAAGTGACAGTGAATCTTTTATGTCGACCTGAGGGAGTTCACAGCCTCTCAGCTGAAATCCAGCACTTTGACCTCACAGCATTCTCTCACTAATGCACTGGGAGTATCAGCTTGGAATTCATGCACTGGTCTTAACACTCAAACCCGTAACCTTCTGGCTCAGAGGGTGAAACCTAAAGTTGCTACCGAAAGCTAAAAGGGGAGTCTTTAGCAGTCCCACAAACAGCTGAACGTGTGTTGAATTCTACACGTGATTGTGTTCTCAAGCATGGAAAAGTGAAAGGAACTGATATAAACCTATTGCTGTGAAAACAAGATGTGGAGATAACGGCGTTGGACAGGGGTGGGCACAGTAAGAAGTCTTACAACATCAGGTTAAAGTCCAATAGGTTTCTTTGTAATCACTAGCTTTCGGAGGTGAGTGGAGACAAACAAGCATATATGCGGCACGGTCGCACAGTGGTTAGCACTGTTGCTTCACAGCTCCAGGATCCCAGGTTCAATTTCCGGTTTGGGTCACTGTCTGTGCGGAGTCTGCAGGTTCTCCCCCTGTTTGCGTGGGTTTCCTCCGGGTGCTCCGGTTTCCTCCCACAGTCCAAAGATGTGCAGGTTACGTGGATTGGCCATGCTAATTGCCCTTAGTGTTCAAAAAGGTTAGGTGGAGTCACTGGGTTATTGGGATACGGTGGAGGTGTGGGCTTAAGTACGGCTTAAGTGAGGTGCTCTTTCCAAGGGTCGGTGTAAACTTGATGGGCCGAATGGCCTCCTCTTGCACTGTACGTTCTATGATTCCACTGGGTTACGGCGCAAAGAATAAATAGGGCTAGCAGGAGTTGCTTAGCAACTGGAGGCCCTTGTAAGGATTTTAAAAAGCTTTTAAGTTTTAGTTTTAGCTGAATTTGTTGGCAGTTGGAGACAGGACTTTGAGGAGTGGACATCTTTCAACTGTGCCAGAAAAAAGACTGGACAGGATGTGAGCTGCAAAGAGGGAAGCTTCTGAAAGTCTAGGTAACCGGGGAGTTGGTACAGAAAGAGTGCTTAAGACGATTGAACAAAGTGAACAAAGACCAAGATTTTATTCAGAAGAATACAAGTAAGAGTAAACAAAGTGTTCTGAGCGAAAGAGACAATTGCAGTAACTAGATTTAAATTGGGACAGCAGCCGTCAAAAATAAATCAAACACCTGATGTCATTTTAATACAGTATGGGAATTGAGAGTTAAAGCAATTGTGAGCAGTTTACATGGCAGTCAAGAGAAAGAAGTCCTGCACAGGTTATTGTAAAATCCTGGACTGGATAATCTATAAAAAGTGGAGTGGAAGCTTTGTTTTAAAATGTCATTTGGAAAACCTGGTCTGGATTTTGGAATTCAAACCGTTAAGGGAAAGTATTATTATGAGAGATTTTAACGTGTGTTTTGGTAGTAGAGTTTGGAAACTCTCATGTGACAAACATCCGGGGGAATTCTGAGGAGACATCGACAAACATTTACTTGGGGTTCATAGTGGGGAGTGTATTTACCCACAGTCATCTTGTGTGCTTAAAAGGGACTTTGTGTTAATGAGATCATTGTAGATCAAGGTGTACTTTTGCTGGAATCTATCATCAAGGAAGATATAGCGAGGCATCTGGATGGAAATGGGCCCATTGGGCAGACACAGCATGGATTCATAAAGGGCAGGTTGTGCCTAACTAATTTAGTGGAATTTTTTGAGGACATTACCAGTGGTAGATAATGGAGAGCCAATGGATGTGGTATATCTGAATTTCCAGAAAGCATTTGACAAGGTGCCACACAAAACGTTACTGCAAAAGATAAAGATGCATGGCATTAAGGGTAAAGTAGGAGCATGGATAGAGGATTGGTTAATTCATAGAAAGTAAAGAATGGGGATTAATGGGTGTTTCTCTGGTTGGCAATCAGTAGCTAGTGGTGTCCCTCAGGGATCAGTGTTGGGCCCACAATTGTTCACAATTTACATAGATGATTTGGAGTTGGGGACCAAGGGCAATGTGTCCAAGTTTGCAGATGACACTAAGATGAGTGGGAAAGCAAAAAGTGCAGAGGATACCGAAAATCTGCAGAGGGATTTGGATAGGTTAAGTGAATGGGTTAGGGTCTGGAAGATGGAATTCAATGTTGACAAATGTGAGGTTATCCATTTTGGTCGGAATAACAGCAAAAGGATTATTATTTAAATGATAAAATATTAAAACATGCTGCTTTGCTGTGAAGGGAATAGATAGGATAGATGCAGGCAGGTTGTTTCCACTGGCGGGTGAAAGCAGATCTGGGGGCATAGCCTCAAAATAAGGGGAAGTAGATTTAGGACTGAATTTAGGAGGAACTTCTTCACCCAAAGGGTTGAGAATCTATGAAATTCCTTGCCCAGTGAAGTAGTTGCGGCTCCTTCATTAAATGTTTTTAAGATAGAGATAGATAGTTTTTTGAAGAATAAAGGGATTAAGGGTTATGGTGTTCGGGCGGGAAAGTGGAGCTGACTCCACAAAAGATCAGCCATGACCTCATTGAATGGCGGAGCAGGCTCGAGGGGCCAGATGGCCTACTCCTGCTCCTATTTCTTTTGTTCTTTGTAATCCGTGTTAATCATCAAATCTGTGTGTGATTATTAAGATAAGGGTAGCACGGTAGCACAGTGGGCATCACTGTTGCTTCACAGCGTTAAGGTCCCAGGTTCGATTCCTGGCTTGGGTCACTGTCTGTGCGGAGTCTGCACGTTCTCCCCGTGTCTGCGTGGGTTTCCTCCGGGTGCTCCAGTTTCCTCCCACGAGTCCTGAAAGATGGGCTGTTGGGTGAATTGGACATTCTGAATTCTCCCTCAGCGTACCCGAACAGGTGCCTGAATGTGGTAACTAGGGGCTTTTCAAAATAACTTAATTGCTCCGTTAATGTAAGCCTACTTGTGACAAAAAGGTTATAAAAATAAGAGGGCGGGGGGGGGGGAGGTAAAGGTGTATTGCATCACAATCCAATTTTTAAATGTTTAATAAATGCTATTTTCTTGTTGTTAATGCTGATTAGTGTCCTGTGATTCTGTTCCTCCATGTTTTATTAAACATAATGAAAAGTTTGGGTCTTTCGAGCCAGGGTTCCATTCTGGGATCGTCCCATCATAACAGTCATAACATCAACTGGGATCCTCACACTAGTAAAGCTGATAACAAGGAGCTTGTGGGTCGGGCTTTCCTGTGGGCCTTGTGTTGGACTCTTTGATCCACAGTACTGACACCCTATCACCCCCAAACCACCTAACATCATACATAGCCAAGCTCGTCCAACTCTCCCTCCTCGGCCCTACTCACCTTACATATTTGGGAGGCGTACAGCAAGAGTTTTTTGTGATCTAGTCTGTGTTTGTTCTTTTGCAGGTAATCTCGCAGGCTCCCATACGGCAGATATTCCATTATCAGCCTCAGGTTCCTGTGCCCTGTGGAAATAAAACAACAGCTATTTCTGACACAAGAAGTGTTGCATGGGTGTGTAACACCGATGAGTCACAGACAGAATGGGACATATTGTGGAGAAATGTGAATAGCGGAGCTTTCGGTAAAATCGGAATACATTTTTCAATGAGGCTGAGCACTCACACAGATGAGCTTTTTAATCTTTCAAACAGATTTTTATGCAAACATTTAGCCCGCACGCAGGAAATAAAAACACAGATTTCAATCCTTAATGGCAAAGGAAATTATTTCTCGCTTGCGGAATCGTTCCCTCGCCCCCGTTCTCCAATCCCTCTCTGCTTTATCACATTTTGTTCTATTTTTACCATTAGTATTCCCAAAGGTTAAAACCTTCCAGCACCCTTTACCTCCCTACAGCCTGCACCCTCCCTATTTTGAAGTCAAGACTTGTTGAATCATGACCTATTCTAAAGCCCAAAGCTGTGGGACTCCGGGTTCCCGTTAGCCTTTGTTTCCTCCGACAAGCTTCAGATGTTTTGTGCCGAAGACGGGCCACAAGGTGACAAGGAGGCAGCCTGTGGTTAAAGTGGATTTGTGCCCTGCTGCATTTCTTTGAACACGTGTTTCAGCGCTGTGGAAAAGGTTCTGGTCCAAGGACCTGTGAGGGAAAATCCATGGGGTAGCCGTTTCCTTTACTCAATCTCAGGATGTAGGTGTTACCTGCTTGGCCAGCATTTGTAGCCCGTCCCTAATTGGCCTTGAAAAGGTGGTGGTGGTGGTGTGCTACCTCCTTGAATAGAACCCAGGGTCTTCCTGGGCCATTTCAGAAACAGCTGGACTAATGGGTCTAGAATCACACAGGGAGCGATTTTCTGCACAGCCGCCTCATGTTTCGTGGAGATGGCCCACCATTGGTCCAGTCATTGTCAACAGGGCTTCCCATTCCCTCGTTGTCAGGGGGAGGGACCATCGGCAACACCGGAAATACCCACCGGCGTGAATGGCTGGAAAGTCCCGGCCACCCAGTCCAGACCAGGTAAGGAAGACAGATTTCCTTCGACCCAGGAAGGACCTCAGTGAAGCAGATAGGTTTCTTGCAACAATCCAGTAGTTTTATGGCTCTACGTTTGCTTACTTAACTGAATTTAAATTTGCTTGCTGTGATAGTGGGATTTTAACTTGTATTTTAGGATCCTAATTCCGGGCTACTGGATTACGAGTCCAGTAACATAGCCGTGTACCCCTACAGATATCTGGGGCGGCCAGAGAATTTAGGGTTGTTCTCCTTAGAACGGAGAAGGTTAAGTAGGGTTTAATGGAAACATTCAGAATCATGAGGCTTTTTGACAATATATGGGAGGGAAACTGTTTCCACCGACAGGAGGTTCGGTGTCCAGAAGACCCAGAGTTAAAATAATTGGGCTGAAAATGGTGCAGCCCTGGCCATAAAGACATGAGGACCACGTACAAGGGAAAGCAATCACTGGAACTAAGAGAATATAGAACATAGAACAGTACAGGCCCTTCGGCCCTCGATGTTGTGCCGAGCAATGATCACCCTACTCAAACCCACGTATCCACCCTATACCTGTAACCCAATAACCCCCCCCTTAACCTTACTTTATTAGGACACTACGGGCAATTTAGCATGGCCAATCCACCTAACCCGCACATCTTTGGACTGTGGGAGGAAACCGGAGCACCCGGAGGAAACCCACGCACACACGGGGAGGACGTGCAGACTCCGCACAGACAGTGACCCAGCCGGGAATCGAACCTGGGACCCTGGAGCTGTGAAGCATTTATGCTAACCACCATGCTACCGTGCTGCCCGTTGTTATATCTGCTGTTAAAAATGTCCTACACCTGACAGAATAGGACTGGACAGGACAGAATGAGCCTTCATTTTGTGACCATAAGCATATTGTTTCTTACTTTTCCAACTGTGCACTATGAGATCTCAAGCACATTCTATCCAAATGGGAAGAGTCCCACAATGGACGGGATTCACATCGCGACTTCGTGAGATCCCACGAGGCGTGGCGAGTTGGTTGGATCCCGGAAGTGGGATCTCCCGGCATCTACCGGTTGCATTGACCATGCTGCGCTGCTCTGCGGGCGCAACGCTGCCGGTAGATCCCGCCCCTCGTCTTTCTGCCCGGTCTCCTCAATGACAAGAATTGCTGACAGTAAAGGTGGGATTCTCCCAGCCCTGGGCCGGGCTGGAGAATCCCCGCGACCGGGCCATGCCGCACCGACGCCGGCACGCGATTCTCCGCAGAGTGAAGAAATGGCGCCATTGGTGCCGGCGTGGTTGGTGCGGCGCCGGTCGGGGACCACTCTATACGGCTGGCCCGCCGATTCTCCGGCCCGGATGGGCCGAGCGGCCACAGATAAAATGCTGAGTCCCGCCGGTGCCGTCCACACCTGCTCGCAGCCGGCGGGAGCTCTGCGTGCGACCTGTGGGGGGGGGGGGGGGGGGGGGATGGGGGCCTCCGATGCGGCCTGGCCCGCGATCGTGGCCCACCAATCGGTGGGCCAGCCTCTGTCTCCTGGCTTCTTTTCCTATACGCCGGCCCCTATAGTACTGCGCCATGTTGCGTTGGGGCCGGCGCATTGGCACCGGGGCCGCTGTGCATGCGCGGATCCTGCGGCGCGCAGTTCCCGCTGGGATCAGCAGCTGGAGAGGCGCGAACCGCTCCAGCGCTATCCTGGCATCCTGTAGGGGCCAGAATTACTCCTGGCAGCGGACCGCTCACAACATCGTAAAACACGACGGTGTTTACGACGGCGTGGACACTCTGCCGCGGGATGGGAGAATCCCGCCCCAAGTCTTCGGTTGCCAAATTATCCTTAACACAGAAAGAAAACAGAGAACGGGGAAAGCATTCTGGCTCACCGACACTGTAGCAGACACCCTTGTACTTTACAATGTATTCGCTGTGGAGATTCTTGACCACTGCAATCTCTCGCTCAAAGTCCCGAAGGTGCTCTGTCGTGCTGTGCTGGAGCTTTTTCACGGCAACCAGGTCTCCCGTGTTGTCACCGAGTGGATCGTAACGGCATAGCTCCACGCTGCCAAAGTTTCCCTGTCAATGAGGCAACAAGAGTCACTGAGCAAACTGGCCTTGGGGATTGGGGGTTGCCAGCCCTCCAGGATTGCCCTGGAATCTCCAGGAATGAAAGTTCAAGCTCCAGGACACGGTTGGGAACAACCTCCAGGAGAAAAATCAGAAGGAAAACTTTAAAAATTGCATGGGAGGTGATGGTTTTTGGTGTCGATGTTCACCGAGGCCTTGTCTGCCGCCTCAGGTGAATGTAAAAGATCCCATGACACTATTGGAATTGGGTGTTCCAGCACCGTTTCAGTCTTTTATTTTACAGAATGTGGAAAGAACTGGCAAGGCCAGCATTTGCTGTCCATGCCGAATTGCCTGAGTGGGTTGCTAGGCATTTTCAGAGTGTGGTTAGGAGTCAACCACATTGCAGCAGGCCAGGAGCCACATGTAGGCCAGACCAGGTAAGGATGGCGGATTTCCTTTCCTGAAGGACACGAGTGAACCAGATGGGTTTTTCCAACAATCTATGATGGTTCTTGTAGACCAGGATTTTATGGCCCCTCCCACTGGCAGAATCTTCTGATCCCACCGAGGTCAACGGAGATTTGAATGTCTCGCTGCATCCGACCCATTGAAACTTATACAATACGGAGAGGCCTAGATAGAGTGGGCGTGGAGAAGTTGTTTCCACCAGTAGGAGAGGCTGGAACCTAAGCCTCAGACTAAAGGGACCGAGATGTGGAGGAATTTCTTCAGGTGGTGAATCTGTGGAAATATTCGGCACAGAAGGTTGTGGAGGCTTTAAGACAGAGATAGGTTCTTGATTAATAAGGGGATCAGGGAGGAGGCAGGAGAATGGGGATGAGAAACATATCGGCCATGATTGAATGGTGGAGCAGATTTGATTAGCCGAGCGGCCTAATTCTGCTCCTATATTTTATGGTCTTGTGGACACAGAGGACCTGACACAGCGGGGCTGGACATTCCTGGCCATGGTCACCATTGCAGAGACTAGTGGCGTGATCTAGCGGCCACATCATGCCTGAACAGGAGTGTAACGTGGCCAGTAGATGCCAGGAGAGGCCTCCCATGGGCTTCCCGACATCCAGCACGACTTTCGGGATCTACCCAGATCTCGCGAGGTGACTCGATCAGTGTCCCGCCCACAATAGTCCTTGCACGCCTAAGGAGGTTTAAAACCCGCTTAGGGGTGATGACCCAGGATCTATCGGGCTCCCGGCATCTACCGACCTCCCCAGGGAGTGCCAAGCTGGGTGCCATTCGATAGTGGTCCACACAAACATGCACCAGGCAGAACGGCACCCGGGGTGGGATCTCCCGGCCCTCGGAGGCCCTTGGGTAGTCAGGGATCGGACAGGGTGCCCCACTGGCCTTCCCCTTGGAACACGGGTACCTTGGCACTGCCACCTGGGCACTACCAAGATGCCTGGATGGCACTGCAAGGCCGGCAGGAGCACTGAGGGTGTCAGGGTGGCAGTACCAGGGTGTGGGTGCCAGGATGGAACTGCCAAGGGTCAAGGCCTGAGGGGGGCCATGCCCATGAAAGGAGGGTGAGGGCGGGAGGGGATGAAGATGAGGGATTGGAAAGCAGGTATGAAAGGCCTCTGGAAGGTTGGAATGGGGTGAAGGGTGGGGGTCCTTGAAGTGGGGAGGCATGAAAGGGAAGTGGGACGGCCTAAAAAGAGGGGTGGGGGGGTTGCTTAGCGACCCCAAAGTGGGGTGACATCATTTGAAGGGATGTGGGGTAATACCCACGTGTGTGGGGTGTGACACTGCCCAAGGGTCGGGGTGCGTGAGGGTCTCACAAGCTCACTTAGAGATGGGGGCACTCTTTCAAAATGGCGGCCGGATCTTTGTGGAGCTGGTCTGGTCAATGAGTTTAGCCCTCTAGTGATGAAAATAATTCAAAAAGTGTGGGCTGGTCTGGTGAAAAATTCCACAGGGCCCAAAAAAGTGACTACGTGTAGTTAGATAACAGTGGGGAACTCGTTGACAGAGTCAGGGGGAGTCTCCCAGCAAAACCCACCACAAATCACACTTAGAAACATTTCCGTTAGATCACGCCCTAGATTTATATTCTAAATTTGACATTATCATCACACCACCTCCCCTAAATCTCCGAACCAGTATGACTACAGTGAATGATCTGGTCATTTATCTCATTGAATGTTTGGGGGATCTTGGACCAGACACAAAATGGCTGCCAAATTACAACAGTAGCCACATTCACAAGCTGCTTCATTGGCTGGAAAGCTCTTTGAGACATCCTGAGGAACTGAAGGGAGCTGAGATCAGTGAATCCAGCGCAGGCCAGGATTTGAGAGGTGGCCCTCAAACTCACATCCAACACTCTCCTCCTCCATCCTCGATTTTATTTCTCTATGAATTCAGCACAAATTACCTTGCCCAACATTGAGATGAATTTAAGATGCCTCTCTTCAAAGAAACTGGGATCATCTTGTTTCCTCATGTCAACAAACCGCCAGAAACCGTCGGTACTGGGGAGGTCGCTGGGGGACAGGTCACAGAGCCGTTCATAGTCTGCAAAATACAGAGAGGTCATTAACAACACCGGGGATTAATGTAGGGTTAAATTCTGGCCTTTCACCTCAAGAGTCTTGTTCTTTTCAAGCCTAAACGAAGGAACTATAATCTCCTTTGTCTGTTTTTAAAAAAATTTAGAGTACCCAATTCATTTTTCCCAATTAAGGGGCAATATAGCGTGGCCAATCCGCCTACCCTGCACATCCTTGGGTTGTGGGGGCGAAACCCACGCAGACACGGGAAGAATGTGCAAACTCCACACAGACAGTCCTTTGTCTGTTTTAAGGATCTTGTGAAATTAGTTTTCTCAGTCAATGTTCTAGTGAACTGTCAAACTGTCTCTGTTTTGGCACCAAATGTTCAAAAATGGCAATCTATTGAGGCCACAGAGTGCCTTCTCCTGAGATTGGGGTTGAGGAGCATTGATGGAGACAGTGTAGAGACAGTGTACCTGTCCTGGGAGTGTTCAATGGGGACAGTGTAGAGGGAACTTTACTCTGTATCTAACCCTGCGCTGTACCTGTCCTGGGAGTGTTTGATGGGGACAGTGTAGAGGGAGCTTTACTCTGTATCTGACCCTGTGCTGTACCTGTCCTGAGATTGTCTAATGGGGACAGTGTAGAGGGAGCTTTACTCTGTATCTATCCCCATGCTGTCCCTGTCCTGGGAGTGTTTGATGGGGACAGTGTAGAGGGAGCTTTACTCTGTATCTAACCCCGTGCTGTACCTGTCCTGGGAGTGTTTGATGGGGACAGTGTAGAGGGAGCTTTACTCTGTATCTAACCCCGTGCTGTACCTGTCCTGGGAGTGTTTGATGGGGACAGTGTAGAGGGAGCTTTACTCTGTATCTAACCCCGTGCTGTACCTGTCCTGGGAGTGTTTGATGGGGACAGTGTAGAGGGAGCTTTACTCTGTATCTAACCCCGTGCTGTACCTGTCCTGGGAGTGTTTGATGGGGACAGTGTAGAGGGAGCTTTACTCTGTATCTATCCATGTGCTGAATCTGTCTTGAGATTGTCTAATGGGGACAGTGTAGAAGGAGTGTGGGGAGGATGTAGCACTGATTTCTAAAATGAGTTACCTGATGTGTTCAGTCTGTTGAGTTCTCTGATAATGGCCCTGAAGGATGGCCGCAGATAGGGCTGGTAGCTCATGCACTGATTGATGAGGTTGGCGAGTTCCGTCCACCTGGGAGCAGGAAGCTGGAGACCGTCTTCATAAAACTGTAGCTTCTGTACGGCACATGGGACAAAAAGACGACAGAATAAAACATTACAAATCTCGCCCAGCATGGCTACATTTTCCGGCAGTTTCTACAGCTGATCTGCTTCATTAGATAACTACCTGGGCTTTGAACGGAAAAACTTTCCAAGTGGGAAATCTACTTTTCGCTCCGTAACTGAACCAGACAGACAAGAGAGGTCCCTGCATCAATCCCAGGTGCCCAGTGAATTGCTGTGGCTCTGTGGGTTGCCTGCCCACCCAGAGTCAGAACATGGTGGGTTTAAGCACTCCGCGAGAGACATGAGCACTAAATTATAAGGCTGACATTTGCAGTGTGGTACTGAGGGAGTGCGGCACTGTCAGAAGTGCTGTCTTTCAGATGGCACCTTAAACTGAGGTCCTATCTCTCCATTGATGTCAGGGACCCCCATGATATAGTTTCAGTGACAGAGGAAATCCCCGTGATACCCTGGCTAATATTGATCACAAAATCGATTATCCAACCATTGTCACATTGCTGTTTGTGGGGACTTGCTGTGTGCAAATTTGTTTTGCCCATTACAACAGTGACTAAACTTCATTTGCTGTGAAGCACTTTGAGGCTGCGGGCGGCGCTATATAAATGTAAACCTTTCTGTGAGCCAGTCGGGAATAGAGGTTCATTCACTGCTGACCGTGGCAGCCTGAGATTCAATCAGAAATGGAGGAAAATCAGTGGGGGTCCTGCTCCGAGTTTATTTTAAGGGACCCCTGTTGGAACGCACGATGTACGCAGGCGACATGTGGGGACATTATCCCTGTGATACCTCCTACATTTATAGGCAACGTCCAACGTGTTGTGTTATTCACCCTGGGGTAACACAGACTGCAACTGGATGCAGTTAGACTGTAAAGCAGACACCAAACTTAGACATTGGTTCAATACGATTTATTGAACTTCTGTAACAATGCACACAGCTTGCTGTGGGTTGACACTGTACTACTCTAAGTGTGCTAACTATAACTAACTAGACCAGACTAGCTCTGATCCACGTGTAGAAGGTGCTGACTGATATATACACCCTGACTGTCACTACAGTTGTCACCAATGGAAAGAGGCAGAGTGTTGCTGCCTCGTGTGTTTTATAGTAGGAGGCCCCCCTCTAGTGTTCTGTCTGGTGATTGGTTGTGTTCTGTGCTGTGTGTTGATTGGCTAACCTGGGTGTCTGTCACTGCCTGTCTTAACCTCATGATGTGCATGAGTGCATATTATGACACAATGTTCAGTGGCTCCACTCACTTGGGAATGCTGGGCACCTGTGTGAGTCTGGAAGGTGTGGATTGGACCCACCAGCATGAACCAAGAGAAGGAGGGAGACAAAATCTTCCGTCCTTGTTTGGGGCTCGGATTTCCCAGTGAATGGAGTTTTGATTCTCACTCACAACGGGTCCCCACATGGGCGAGACTGGAGGACCCCGCCCAATTTGTTAAAGAGGGTGAAATCAAGAAAAGAGGAAAGGCAGAAAGACGGGAGAAACGCTGAAGGAATAGCGGCATTTACACAGAATATTTTGTTCTTCTTTATAATATACACAGGGGCTACTGTCCCTCTGTAATATAACACAGGGCTAATGCTATTCCCTGTAATATACACAGGGCTACTATCCCTCTGTAATATAACACAGGGCTAATGCTATTCTCTGTAATATACACAGGGCTACTATCCCTCTGTAATATAACACAGGGCTAATGCTATTCCCTGTAATATACACGGAGTCTGTTATTCTATATACTGTACATGGCGGCTGGAATTCTCTGGCTGTTGAGATTCTCTGTCCTCGCTGGCAGTACACACCCGCCCGTGGGTTTCCCTGTGGCCTGGGCTGGCTTCAATGGGAAATGCCGTTGACAAGCGGCCGGAATATGGGGCGAGATTCTCCCAAAACGGGAGAAATCGTAAAGCTGCCGTAAAACCCGGGCGGGTTTTACGGCAGCGCGCCCCTTCCCGACGGGGGACCGATTCTGGTCCCCGGTCGGGGCTAGCAGCCCGACGCCGTAGGCTCCGGCAAGACGGGCTTAACGAAAATCGTTAAGCCCGCTTACCGGAGTTAGCGCCGGCTGACGCGTCATATGACGTCAGCCGCGCATGCGCAGTTTGGAAGACTCCAACCCGCGCATGCGCGGGTGACGTCATCGCGTTTTTGCGCGAAACCCGCGCATGCGCGGGCCGGGTTGCCCCTCAGCCGCCCCGCAAATGGATACTGCGGGGCGGCGGAAGGACAAGTAGTGCGCGGGCATCGGGCCCGCTGCCCGCGATCGGTGCCTACCGATCGCGGGCCCATGGCACCCTTGGCACGGCCGTGGTACTGCCGTGCCAATCGGTGCCATGGTTATAAAAAGCGAGTTGGTGACGCCGTTTTTACGAACGGCAAGACCAGGTGTGTTTGCCGTTCGTGAAAACGGCGGAAAGGGCTGGGACTTCGGCCCATCTAACAGCTGTGAATCGCTGCCGGCCGTAAAAAAACGGCGGCAGCGATTCGGGTCGGGACTTCGGCGGGGGGGGGGAGAATAGCGGGAGGGCGGCAAAAATGTCGGGAAGGCCCTCCCGCTATTCTCCCACCCGTCGTGGGGGGCGGAGAATTTCGCCCATGGAATCCCGCTGCCAGCGAACTGCGTGCCGCCGCCGGGAAACACCGTGGCTGGGGAACCGGAGAATCCAGTATTTGCTGTTCCCTACCTCATTCACAGGGGTCGCTATTCCCTACAACATAATGGGGTCTATCTTCTCCTGCAATAGATATTTCCCTATGATGTATAAAATCTTGCAATTCCCTCGAATGCCTACAGTTAGATATTCTGAATGACATGACTGGCTTGGGTGTTGGATTCTCCCATCCTCAAAGGCCACGGACCAATTTCTGTTGTTGAATTCGCTCAGAGTTGCCGAATGTGCTGCTGGGTAGCCCCAGAACAAAGTCTATTCAAATGTTGGGCAGCTGGAAGTGGATGGCTCCTTACCCGTGTCGGCTCCATGGTGTAGAGAGGGAGGTCTCCCCCACTGAATATCTCCCAGAGTGTTGTCCCAAAACTCCACTTGTCTGATTCCACAGCCAGGTGATTGGGGTCGTCAATGCACTCGGGAGCCGCCCAGGGAATCCTGTCGATCCGTACTGTAGAAAGAGCGCAGTCAGGCATCAACCTCACATTTAGTTGCAAGAAGGTGTTTATAGAACTGCAACCTCCGCCTGCTACGAAGGCAAAGGCACCGGGTGCCTGGGAAACACTCGCACCTTCCCCTCTGAATTGAGCACCGTCCCAACGCGGACAGAAATGGGCTATTCCTTTGTTGGCTCAAGATCCCGGAGTCCTGGACCCAGCAACACAATGGGAGCACATTCACCACATGGGCTGCACTGGTTCGAGAAGAAATCCATCATCTCTTTTACGAGGGCCATAATGGATGGGTAATAAGTGCCAATCTTGCCAGCAACAATGCCCACAGAAAGGCATGAATCTACTTGGGCAGCACGGTAGCACAAGTGGACAGCACTGTGGTTTCACAGCGTCAGGGTCCCAGGTTCGATTCCCCGCTGGGTCACTATCTGTGCGGAGTCTGCACGTTCTCCCCATGTCTGCGTGGGTTTCCTCCGGGTGCTCCGGTTTCCCCCCACAGTCCAAAGACATGCACGTTAGGAGGATTGGCCAGACTAAGTTGCCCTTAGTGACCAAAAAGATTAGGAGGGGTTATTGGGTTACCGGGAAAGGGTGGATGTGAGGGCTTAAGTGGGTCGATGCAGACTCGATGGGCCGAATGGCCTCCTTCTGCACTGTATGTTCTATGTACTTCCAAAATGGCATCAACACACACTGGTCATGTTGACGGGGTGAACGTTTGTCAATATTATTCTTTCCCCCAGCATTCCCCAACTTGACGGACAATTCCTTCTCCGCCAACAAAAAAGCAACCTGTGCACTGATGTGAATTTCAGGCCAATTTCCTCTTACCTTCAATTGGCAGGATTGTGATACTGACACCGGGGTCGCTTAGCTTGATAAACGGAGGAATCCCGGTCACTGCGTCTCCTTCGCGTGTCAACAGGACATTCTTCGCACAGACGTTTCCATGGACAATGTGCTTGTCCTCCTGTAAAGGTGAAAGCTTTATGTCCAAAGTATCTTCAGCATTGGGTGGGGCCTGAAAGCAGTTGGGTCGGTGAAGGATAATCTGGACAATCTGGTGGTTCTTCGGCGAGGGAGATTTCAGAGGGTAATATAAAAGAGGCAGGGCATAGAGCCCACATTCGTACTTTCCAATTGTCCAGGAAGAGAGGGTGAGTGAGAGCACAGGTCAAAGAAAAATACAGGACAGGTTCCTGGAAGTATTTCTCCACTCAGAGCAGTGGCCCATGATAGGGATAGGTTATTGAGGGAGGGAGGCTGAGCCCTGGACTACTTCAACAAGTAGTTGGATGCTTGAATGGGAAGGAAGTTGGGTTTCATGTTCCGGAGGAGGAGATCAAATGGATCTAAACCAACCTCCTTGTATGAGTGGCTTCCTTGTAATGTGGAGCAATTTAGTTCCATTGGATCATAGAATAGTACAGCTGGAGACCACCATTCGGCCCATCAAGTCTATGGTGGATCATTACACCAACCAGTTAGTCCCACTCCCCTGCTCTCTCCCCATAACCCAGAAATTGTTTGCTGATTAAAGTATTTAACCGATTCCATTTTGAAGGCTACTGTCGAATCTGTATCCACCACCCTATCAGTGCATTCCAAATCCTGATCAAAGTCATCACGGATTTATGAAAGGGAAATCATGTTTGGCAAACCTACGGGAGTTTTTGGGGGATTTAAATAGTAGAATAGATAAGGGTGAACCAGTGGATGTGATGTACTTGGGTTTTCAGAAAGCTCTTGACAAAGTCCCACAAAAGAGGTTAATGTGCAAAATCCAAGCGCATGGGGTTGGGGGTAATATAACATGAATTGAGAATTGGTTAGTAGACTGTAAACAGAGAGTAGGAATGACTAGGGGCCCGATTCCGGGATCTCGTTGTGCTCGACGAGCCCCAAAACGGGATCGTCGCCAGACGCCGGGTCGATCACGAGTCACCTGACTTGCTCTGCCTGACACAATCTGGATCTTGTCCTTACTGCGCGAGATCCAGATCTGCATAATTAAATGAGCCTGATATTCCCTCTGGCATCTCACTGCTCGTTTCTCAGGTGGCACTACCAGGGTTCCAGGGGCACTGACAGGCTGCCAGGCTGGCAGGTTAGCACCCAGGGGTCAGGCCCGGAGAGGCCTTACCAATTGGAGCCGGGGGGGGGGGGGTGGGGAGTGGAGGGATGGGTTCCCATGGGGCTCAAAATGGTTGGGGGGGGTGAAGTGGGGGTCCAGAGAGTAGTTGGGGGGGGGGGCTGATAGTCGGGGGAGGGGAAGATCGGGGCTGCCGTTCAAAATGCCACCCGACCTGGGAACAGCCGTTCCTGCAGGTGAGGTTAGCTTGTAACCGAGTAACTTGCAGCGAGGAAATCGCACTAAATGTGGCTTTGGCCGTGAGAAACCCCCGAGGCCCAAAAAAAGAGCAAAGTGCCGTTGAATAGCGGGTTACCTCTTGGCACTGCAGCCGCTGAGAATCACCCCGCTAAATGCACCCAAAAGCGGACCTTCGTCTGCTGAATCCAACCTGGATCTTTTAGGCAGTGACTTTTCGGGTCCCGCAAAAATCAATACTTGGGCCTCAACTATTCACAACAAATATTGATTATTTGGATAAGGGGCTGGTATAGCTCACTGGGCTAAATCGCTGGCTTTTAAAGCAGACCAAGGCAGGCCAGCAGCACGGTTCGATTCCCGTACCAGCCTTCCTGAACAGGTGCCGAATATGGCGACTAGGGGCTTTTCGCAGTAACTTCATTGAAGCCTACTCGTGACAATAAGCGATTTTCATTTTTCATTTTTCAAATGTAGTATTTCCAAATATGCAGGTGACTCAAAACTAGGTGGGAGTGTGAGTGGCGAGGAGGATGTAAAGAGAGCTCAAGGTGATTTAGACAAGTTAAAAGAGCGGACAAATACATGGCAGATGCAGTATAAAGTGGATAAATGTAAAGCGCCCACTTTCGATGGAGAAAGAGAATGGCAGAGTATTATTTAAATGCTGACAGGTTGGGAAATGTTGATGTACAGAAGGACCTGGGTGTCCTTGTACACAAGTCACTGAAAGCAAACATGCAGGTACAGCAAATGGCCTACAGTGCGAGAAGATTGAGGAGGAAGAGTCAGATCAGCCATGATATCATTGAATAGTGGAGCAGACTCGATGGGCCGAATGGCCTACTGCTCTGCTATGATAATCCTCAAATCCACTTTTCCACTTATACCCATAACCCTTGATTCCCTTACTGATTAAAAATCTGTCCATCTCAGCCTTGAACATACTTATCGACCCAGTTCTCTGTCGTAAAGAATTCCACAGATTCACTACACTCTGGAGGAAGTAATTCTCTCTTACTTCTGTCTTAAATGGGTGACCCCTTACTCTGACATTATGCCCTCTGGTCCTCGACTCCCCCACAAGGGGAAACAACCTCTCAGCATCTACCCTGTCAAAAAAACCCTCTGAGAATCCTATATGAATCAATAAGGTCACCTCTTATCCTTCTAAACCTCAATGAGTACAGGCCCAATCGACTCAACCTCTCCACAGAAGAAAATCCCTCCATACCCAGGAACAACTGAATGAACCTTCTGAAATGAAATGAAATGAAAATCGCTTATTGTCACGAGTAGGCTTAAAATGAAGTTACTGTGAAAGCCCCTAGTCGCCACATTTAGGCGCCTGTTCGGGGAGGCTGGTACGGGAATCGAACCGTGGTGCTGGCCTGCTTGGTCTGCTTTCAAAGCCAGCAATTTAGCCCAGTGTGCTAAACAGCCCCAGTCTCTGGAATGCCTTCAATGCCAGTATATCTTATCTCAGATAAGGGGACCAAAATTGCTCACAGTATTCCAGGTATGGTCCAACGAGTATTTTGCTTTGTTTAAGCAAGGCTTCCCTATTTTTATACTCCATAAAATGTTATACCCGGAGGAAACCCACGCACACACGGGGACAACGTGCAGGCTCCGCACAGCCAGTGACCCAAGCCGGAATCGAACCTGGGACTCTGGAGCTGTGAAGCAATTGTGCGATCCACAATGCTACCGTGCTGCCCAAGTCCAAGTCATGAATATATATTGTAAATAATTGTGGTCCCAGCACTGACCCCTGTGACACTTCATTAGTTACAGGTTGCCATCCTGAAAATACTTCTCTTATTCCCAACTCTCCGTTTTCAGTTAGTTAGCCAATCCTCTATCCATGCTAATAAACCACGGGCTCTTACCTTAATAAGTAGTCTTGTGTGCGGTACCTGATCAAGAGCTTTTTCGAAATCCAAGTATATTGTATCTACCAGTTCCACTTTATCTATCCTGCTCGTTACCGCCTCAAAGAATTTTAAATAAATTTGTCAGACATGATTTCTCCTTCATGGAGCCATGCTGCCTCTGCTTGATTGTATTATGAAATTCTAAATGCTCTGCGATCACATCTGTTACAATGGACTCCACCATTTTTCCAATGACAGATGTTAAGCTAACTGGCTGATAGTTAGCAGTTTTTTGTTCCTCACCCTTAGATGCAGGGGATTTATCGGCATTTATGGGGAGGCAATGGTCTAGTGGTACTGCCACTGGATGATAAGGCAGCGATTCAGGGTAATGCTCTGGGAGCCCGGGTTCAAATCTCGCCAGGGCAGATGGTGAAATTTGAATTCAATAAAAAAATCAGGAATTAAAAGTCTAACGATGGCCATGAAATCATTGCAGATTGATGCAAAAACCCATCTGGTTCACTAATGTCCTTTCGCGAAGGAAATCTGCTGTCCTTACCGGGTCTGTCCTACATGTGACTCCAGGCCCACAGCAATGTAGTTTACTCCAGAATACCCTCAGGGATGGGCAATAAATGCTGGTCCAGCCAGCGATTCGCACATCCCATGAATGAATTAAAAATAAGTTTAGCCCCATCAGTTTTCTTGGTACTTTCCCTCTCATGATAGTTATTGTATTTATTTCCTCCCCACCTTCCCTTCTGCCCCTTGATTATTTAATATTTTTGGAACGTTATTAGTGTCTTCCACCATGAGGACTGACACAAAGTATTTGTTTAACTCCTCTGCCTTTTCCTGGTTCCCTATTATTATTTCCCCAGTCTCATTCTCTCAGGGGCCTATGTTCATTTTGGCATCTCTTCCTTTCTATGTAGTTAAAGAAGCTCTTGCTGTCCATTTGTATATTAATTGATAGTTTACCCTCATGGTTTATGTTCTCCCTCTTTATTTTTTTGGTCATCTTTTGTTGGCTTTTAAAATGTTCCCAATCCTCTGGTTTACCACTTACCTTTGCCACATTGTACATTTTTTCTTTGACTTTAATGCTATCCTTAACTTCCTGGGTTAACCATGGTTGATTAAATTTAGAGTACCCAATTTTTTCAATTCAGGGGCAATTTAACATGGCCAATCCACCTAGCCTGTACATCTTTTAGGTTGTGGGTGTGAGACGCATGCAAACTCCACATGAACAGTGACCCAGGACTGGGATTGAACCCGGGTCCTCAGCGTTGTGAGGCAGCAGTGCTAACCACTGCACCACTGTACTGTCCGCTATCGTTTATTAAATCTGCCTCATTATACATTACCAGTTCCGAAACAGCCTGATCCCTGGTTCGATCCACTACAATTGTTCTAGAAAATAGTCCTGAGTACACTCTCTGAATTCTTCTTCACAGCTACCTCTGACAATTTGATTTTCCCAATCTTCACAAAGACTGAAGTCATCGTGATTAAAGTGTTTCCGTTTTTACATGCCCTCAGTATCTCTAGATTTATTCTCTGTCCTACAGTTTAGATAAAGTTAGGCTTTGTTATATATCTCTTTAATTAAATAACTTTAGAGTACCCAATTCATTTTTTCCAATTAAGGGGCAATTTAACGTGGCCAATGCACCTACCCAGCACATCTTTGGGTTGTGAGGGCGAAACCCACGTAGAAACGGGGAGAATGTGCAAACTCCACACAGACAGTGACCCAGGGCCGGGATC
The DNA here is from genome assembly GCF_902713615.1 of Scyliorhinus canicula. Taxonomy (NCBI): domain Eukaryota; kingdom Metazoa; phylum Chordata; class Chondrichthyes; order Carcharhiniformes; family Scyliorhinidae; genus Scyliorhinus; species Scyliorhinus canicula. The sequence goes on along the minus strand of NC_052163.1, from coordinate 116,804,790 downwards.
GAACCTGGGACCTCAGCGCCGTGAGACTGCAGTGCTAACCACTGTGCCACCGTGCCGCCCATTATTAATCTCTTTTACTCGTGACTCACCAAACCATTGTGGCCACTGGGGAGAAAAGGTTTTTCAAACCATCAGTCAATAGCGGAATTCAACTCAGTGTCAGGGTTATAAGAACTGTGCGCTAACCCTCAGCCCAATACGTAACAAGACAGCTCACAATTATTTGGAAACCGAGCTACGCGGCTGTTTCTGTGGAACATGCTGCAACACATACCAGGAAATTCATGGCGTAAGCAAGCTGCTTCGCAACTTCCAGCTTCCAGCTGATGTTGACACAGTTTTTGCTTCTATTCTTTTTCAAGTACATGTCCAGGGCTCCGTACCTCACGTACTCCTGCACCATGATGTCTGTAAAGCAAAAAAAGGAGCAAATGTAAGGGACAGGCATCGGCTGGCTGCTGAGTAGAACAGCTGAAGAATGTTTAACATTTACAACAAGTGTAACATGGCTGCCTTTAAGGCTTTAATAACGGAATGTGCTCTCTTTCCTGCCCCTCACCATAAATCTTGTGATTGACCCCTCAACCAAGGGGAATAGCTGCTTCCTATTTACCCTGTCCAAATCCCTCATAATCTCCCACATCTCAACGATCAGCATCCTGGGTGTTACCATTGATCAGAAACTCAACTGGGCTAGTCACATTCATTATGTGGCTACCAGGTCAGCTCAAAAGCTAGGAATCCTACAGCGAGTAACTCACCTCCTGACTACCTGAAGCCTGTCCACCATCTACAAGGCACAAGTCAGGAGTGTGATGGTAAACTCTCCACTTGCCTGGATGAGTGCAGCTCCAACAACGCTTAAGAAGCTCGATACCATCAGGACAAAGCAGCCCGCTTGATTGCTCCCCCTTCCACAAACATTCATACCCTTCATTACCGATGAACATTGGCAGTCATGTGTGCCATCTCCAAGATGCACTGCAGCAACACACCAAGGTTCCTAGGACAACACCTTCCAAACCCATGACCACAACCATCCAGAAGGACAAGAGCAGCAGATACCTGGGAACCCCACCACCTGGAGGTTCCCCTTCAAGTCACTTACCACCCTGACTTGGAAATATAATGTTGCTCCTTCACTGTCGCTGGGCAACATCCTGGAACTCCCTCCCTAACAGCACAGTGGGTGTACCTACACTTCAAGGACTGCAGCGGCTCAAGAAGGCAACTCACCATCACGACCATATTGACAATAAATGCTGGTCGAACCAGCAATGCCCACATCCCGTAAATGAATTTTAAAAAACTCAATCATATCCCTCCTCAGTCTTCTCTGCTCGAAAGAAAGCAATACAAGCCTATTCAGCTTCTCCTTGTAACTCAATAATGGCAACCATGAAATTATCGTTGATTGTGGTAAAAGGCCACCTGGTTCACTCATGTCTGTGAGGGAAGTATAACGGGCACCCTTATCCGGTCTGACTACAGACTAACAACAAGGTGGCTGGCTCTTAACTGCCCCCTGAAAATGGCAATTAAGGATGGGCAGCAAATACTGGCCTTACCAGTGACACCCACAGCCACGTGCAAAGAAAGAAACGGCGTTAATGTCATTTGTGAGCGACAAGAGGTGGGCAGTATAATGAATAAAGCGAAGGCAGATTGGTAGGTAATTACACCTGCCCTCTGGCTGTGATAATGGGTAAGGTATTGAGAGCGCCCTGCCTGCACCCATCCCAAACTCTGATCCCACTTTGCTGCCTTATTCTCATGAAGAGTCATCAACACTTTAGCCCAGGAAATTCCCTGCCCGCCACTCCATTCGTGCAGCAAAAAAAAACGAAGAAAGGTCGACTGCAGTTGAACTGTTTGACGGAGTACACAGTCGGAGGTGGACTAAATGGAAGAGCAAGACAGGAATGCGAGATAACAAACTCTGCCGGAAATAGTTTGCCATTGCAGCGGCGCCTCTCTTGACCCATGACCATGGTGACGGCAAACGGTTCTTGCTGGATAATCTACATGACTGGTGAGATGGGTTCGTGGGGATTTTTATTCTTCACGGGATAGGGGCATCGCTGGTTGGGCCAGAATTTATTGCCCATCCTGAATTGCCCTTGAACTGAATGATTTGCTCGGCCATTCCAGAGGGTCAACAAGACCAGCAGCGCGGGTTCAATTCCCGTACCGGCCTCCCCAAACGGGCGCCGGAATGTGACGACTAGGGGCTTTTCACAGTAACTTCATTGAAGCCTACTCGTGACAATAAGTGATTATTATTATTATTATTATTAAGAGTCAGCCCACATTGCTGTGGGTCTGGAGTCACATGTCGGCCAGACCAAGTCAGGACGGCAGATTTCCTTCCCTAAAAGACATTAGTGAACCAGATGGTTTTTTTGAACAATCAACAATGGTTTCATGGTCATCATTTGACCTTCGATTCCCGATTTCTATTGAATTCAAATTTCACCATCGGCCATGGTGGGATTTGAACCTGGGTCCCCAGAGCACTACTCTGGGTCTCTGGATCAGTGGTCCAGTGGCGAAGCCACTAGACCTCCTTCTGTTCCTGTGTCACAACGTGCCATCAGATGTTAAAATAATTTATGGGGGCATGGTGGCACAGTGGTTAGCACTGCAGCCTCACAGCGCCAGTGACCTGGATTCAACTCAATGGCTGTCTGTGTGGAGTTTGCACATTCTTCCCGTGTCTGCATGGGTTTCCTCCGGGCAGGCGCTCCGGTTTCCTCCCACTATCCAAAGATGTGCAGGTTAGGTGGGGTTCTGGGGCTAGGGCAGGGAGTGTGGGCCTAGGTGTGGTGCTCTTTCAGAGGGTCGATGCAGACTCAATGGACCGAATGGCCTCCTTCTGCACTGTAGGGATGCGATGGATTCTATTCTTCTCTGAACTTAAAAGTTTGGTCGCTGAGGAAAATTCAGTCAGGCACCGCGAAAATTGCTGGACTTACTTTCGTCGCTGACTGCACAGATTCCGTAAACCAGGATGAGGTGCTTATGGGAAATTTGACTCATGACGCTCGCTGCCTCAAAGAATGACTGTAAGCGTAAAGAGAGTCCACGTTTGAACAATGGATGTAACTCAATATTATAGTTATCATAACAGAGATCGTCTCCAGCCACTCCCAAATGCTGTGCTTCTCTGATTCTGGCCATCCATGTTACATCCCTGTCACCCCGCCCTCCCCCTCCCCCAACACTTGCAATCTCTGGAAACTGCTCTCTAAAAATCTGGGCTTTCTCTGCTCCTTTGCATCCCACCTTGGGCCAAGGTTTCGGCTACCAGTTTTCCTTCACTGAATATCTGCTTTCCTCACATCCAGTCGCAAAGACCTCATGACTGGATGGACATATGAAGCAACATAGAAGGAAGAAGGGACCACTTAGTCCATTGACTATCCCACCTTTCAATAAAATCAGGACCAGTTTGTATTTTAACTCCATTTGTCTATGGGCCTTAATACCCTTGCCTTGCAAAAATCTCAAGCTCTCCATTTTCATTTCTCCCACAGTTTCAAAATCTTTTTTGGGGGGGAGGGGGGCGCTGAGTTCCAGAATTTCTAAAAAATCTAGAGTGCCCAGTAATTTTTTTTCAATTAAGGGGCAATTTAGTGTGGTCAATCAACCTACCCTGCGCATCTTTGTATTGTGGGGGTGAGACCCACGCAGACACGGTGAGAATGTGCTAATACCACACGGACAGTGACCCGGGGTCGGGATCGGACCCGGGTCCTCAGCGCCGTGAGGCAGCAGTGCTAACCACTGCACCACCGTGCCTAAAGGATTTGACTAATTCAGATGTCACTCTCCTTATTTTGGACATTTCAATGAGACCACCTCTTAATCTTCTAATGTCCACTTGCTGAGTGACCCTGTAGATCAGAATGAAAGATGACGATATTACCTCAGAATAGTTCCTGTGTGTGTGGTCCAGGACTTTCAGTAAAACGTCCATCTCGTAAGAATCACAATCCGCATTTCCCTTCCTTGTACCTTTGAAGATCTTCATGAAGGAGCCTTGACCCAGGCTTTCACCCTGTTGTGATTGAACCAAAGTCGTTAGTTCAAAGTGGTTTCCATTCTCATCTTGGGCGCAGGTAAACTACAGCTGGCTTTGACACCCGGGTATCTCCCATTCAAGGAGCCAACGAGGCAGCTCTATTTCCATGGGCGCATTCTCGTCGCTGATCACAGGTTAGAAACATACACAATAGAAATACCTTCCGATCCCTTGACCTCCATCTACTAGGAAACAAAAGCAAGCAGACACGTAGGTACACAAGTGACACAAGTGTCTCTCAGTCGCACGGCATCCTGACTCGGAAATATGTTGCTGTTGCTTTGCTCTCGCTGGGTCTAAAATCCTGGAATTCCCTGCCTAACAGCATTGTAGGTGCACTGACACGACAGGGACTGCAGTGGTTGAAGATGGTGGCTCATACCAGTAAAAAATCTGGCCTAGCCAGTGACGTACACATTATTGAATGAATAACAGGAAACATTCTCACCCAGGGGCGACGCTTCTTTCTCTCAATTAACTCAGACCCATAGAGGGCGCCACTGCTTAGGTCTTTACCGACACACAATTGGGTTTTGATTACTCCTTCTTCAACAAGAGCTCTGAGAGAACTGACTACAACAGCACAGGCTATAAGAAATGGAATCGCAGGCTGACTGCACTGCTGCAACAGATCCTTTTTGGGAATTGACTTTGCGGACTGAAATATCAACCTCCCACATAAATGTATTTTGAAATTCCATGAGCTGTTTCACAGCAAGAGAAGATAATCAGTGCCTCATGACGTCCACAGTAAAAGCACCAACATAATCGTGATAATCCAAAGAGGATGTCATCTTCCTCGGGCTCCACAGATAGAGCTTGTTATCAATCTGCTTAATTTCATCTCTGGGAACAGAATTCATTTCACTTTAATGGCACAAATTATTTACGTGAAGTATTGTGCGCAAGACCTCTTCTTCTCAGAGTTAGGGCTATGGAGCAAACGAAAAGGATGAATTTTCAACGCTATAGCACCTTTCGCATCTTCCACACACCCCAAAGGTCTTTGCAGCCAATGAAGGATAGTGGCTGTTGCAATTGTTGGAACTCGCCAAGGTTCCTCAGGCAGCACCTTCCAAACCCACGGCCGCCACCATCTAGAAGGACAAGGGCAGCAGATAAAAGGGAACACCGCTGCCTGGAGGTTCCCCTCCAAACCACTCACCACCCCGACTGGGAAATATATCGGCCATTCCTTCACTGTCACTGGAATTCCCTCCCTAACAGCACAGTGGGTGTACCTACACCTTAGGGACTGCAGCGGTTCAAGATGGCAGCTCACAACCACCTTCTGGAGGACAACTAGGGATGGACAATAAAACTCTGGCATAGCCAGTGATGCCCGTAAATTCATTTTTAAAAATGTAGGAAACATGGGAACCTAATTGAGCACAGCAATTCCCTACATACAATGTGAGATAAGATCATTTGTTTTTTGATGACGCTGCTTGTGGGGTAATTATTGGCAAAAAAGACAATGGGGAGAATTCTTCTGTTCTCGTTTAAAGTCGTGAGTCTGGAAAGGTAGCCAATCCATGGCTTACAAGGAAAATTAGGGATGGTATTAAATCCAAGGAAGAAGCATACAAATTGGCCAAGAAAAAAAACACGTCTGAGGCTTGGGAGCAGTTTAGAATTCAGCAAAGACGGACCAAGGGATTGATTAAGAATGGGAAAATAAGAGTACGAGAGGAAGTTTGCAGGGAACACAAAAGCTGACTGTAAAAGTTTCTATTGGTTTCTACTGCGTGAAGAGAAAAAGATTGGTGAAGACAAATGGACAGTCAGAAATAGGGGAATGTATAATGGGGACAAATAAATGGCTGAGCAACTAAACACACACTTTAATTCTGTCTTCACAAATGAGGACACGAATCAGATACCTGAAATGTCGGGGAACGTAGGGCTTAGTGAGAGTGAGGAATTGAAGATTATCAATATTAGTAAAGAAATGGTGTTGGGAAACTTGATGGGACTGAAGGCTGATAAATCCCCAGGGGCTGATAATCTACATCCCAGAGTGCTTAAGGAAGCGGCTCCAGAAATATTGGATGCATTGGGGGTCATCTTCCAGGATTCTATATACTCTGGAACAGTTCCTGAAGATTGGAGGGTAGCTAATGTAACTCCACTGTTTAAAAAGGGAGGTAGAGAGAAAACAGGAAATTTTAGGCCAGTAAGCCCTGACATTAGTAGTGGGGAAAATTCTAGAATCCATTATCAAAAGTTTTATAGCAGAGCACTTAGAAAACAGTGGCAGGATCAGACAGAGTCAGCATGGATTTATGAGGGGGGAACCATGCTTAACAAATCTACTGCAATTCTTCGAGGGTGTAACTAGTAGAGCGGTGGGGGGGGGGGGGGGGGAGGGGATGTGGTGTATTTGGACATTCAGAAGGCTTTTGACAAAGTCCCACATAAGTGATTAGCGTGTAAAATTAAAGCACATGGGATTAGGAATAGTGTATTGAGATGGAGGAAAACTGGGCGGCAGACAGGAAACAAAGAATGGGAATTAACGAGCCTTTTTCAAATTGGCAGGCAGTGACGAGTGGGGTACCGCAGGGATCGGTGTTAGGACTAAGCTATTCACAATATATATTGATGATTTATATGAGGGAACAAAATTGTAATATCTCCAAATTTGCAGATGACACCAAGTTGGGTGGGAGGGTGAGCTGTGAGGAGGATGTGTGATTTGGACAAGTTGAGTGAGTGAGCAAATTAATGGCTGACGCAATATAACTTGGATAAATGCGAGGTTACCCACTTTGGTAGCCGAAACGAGAAAGCAGACTGTTATCTGAATGGCCATAAATTAGGAGAAGGGTATGTCCGACGAAACCTGGATGTCCTCATACACCAGTCATTGAAGGTAAGCGCGCAGGTACAGCAGGCAGTAAAGAGGGCAAATAGTATATTGACCTCCATAGCGAGAGGATTTGAGTACAGGAGTAGGGATCTCCAGCTGCAATTGAAAAGATGTTGGTGAGGCCACACCTGGAACACTGTGCGCCATTTTGGTCTCCTTATTTAAAGAAGGATGTTCTCGCTCCAGAGGGAGTGCAGCAAAGGTTTACCAGACCGAGTCCTGGGATGGTGGGACTGTCATATAAGGAGAGATTGAATCGGTTAAGATTGTATTCGCTGGAGTTCAGAAGAATATGGGGGGGGGGGGGGGGGGGGGTCTCATCGAAACATATAAAATTCTAACAGGACTAGACACGGTAGATGAAGGAATGATGTTCCCGATGGTGGGGGTGTCCACAACAAGGGGTCACAGTCCGAGGATAAAGGGGTAGACTATTTAGGAGAGCGATTAGGAGAAATTTCTTCACCCAGAAAATGATGAGCCCGTGGAATCCATTACCACAGAAAATAGTGGCGGCCAGAACACTGTGGGCAGGATTCTCCGGTGCACCAGCCGCGTTTTCCTGCGTGGCATGACGTCGTTGCCGGCGGTGGGATCCTCCATTCTGGTAGCTGGCCAATGGGATTTCCCATTGTGGCCACCCCACGCCGTCGAGAAACCCGCAGGCGTGGGTGCACTACCAGCGGAGGGGAAGATTCCGTCGACGGGGAATTCCGCTGTGTATGTTTTCAAGAAGCAGTTAGATATAGCACTTAGGGAAAAGGGGATCAAAGGAAATGGGGGGAAAGCAGGATTAGGCAATTGAGTTGGATGATCAGCCATGATCATAATGAATGGTGGAGCAGGCTCGAAGGGCTGAATGGCCACCTCCTGCTCCTGTATTCTATGTTTCTACATTTCTATGTAAGTGGGAGCAGAGAATTTTACAACAGACTGTGCAATGAAAATTAGTTAAATATGGGTGACATTGTATAAAAGTGTTGACATTATAACAAGGACAGACATTACACAATGAACAACGAGTCAACAACAAGAACAATAACATAGTTGAAACAAAAGTACCAACGCACTTTAAAAACTGACAGCGAGGCACATAAGGAGGTGAATGATGAAGACAGGTTTCGAGCAGCATTGTGAAAGAGGGGGTAATGTTTGGGGAAGGAGCTCCAGAGTTGAGGGTGCAGGTGGCTGGAGCAAGAATATAACAAACTATTTGTTGTATATGTTTCCTCGCTACATTCTCAGAGTGGTGAAGCTGAAATCCATCATAGCATCATTTAGATGAATTGGAACTGTATCACCTTTGCTTGTGTGGTGGAGATTAACAGGAACCGATGATCTGTTTCTCGTTACTGATTTTATATTGGGACTGAAATGATTTGTCCTCTGATATGCAGTCGTTTTTGCCCAATCTCTCTCTCGGCCATAGAACGTTATGTGAAACCCACGCAGACACTGGGAGAATGTGCAAACTACACACGGACAGTGACCCAGAGCCGGGATCGAACCTGGGACCTCGGCGCCGTGAGGCAACCCGATGTACCTACATGACAAAGAAACTCCTGCATCACCTAAACTATCACTCCAATAAAATACATTTCTCCTAATTCCTCCCCTCAGTTTAGTGACAGATTTAGTTTGATGGCCAGCACACCCTAGGGCAGCCAATTCCAAATCCTAACCAGCACAACAGTGACTACACTTGAAAACGTATTTCCTTGGCAGCAAGCTACTTTATAAAAGCAAGTCATTCTTCCTTTATTCAGCTCAACCTTCAAATAAATGGGTCTGGCTCGCCTGGCCTGCAATGCTTGGAAATTGGGTTTGTGCAATCACATAGTCGACTTCCACTTCTGGGTTCAAATCCAGAACCACTTGATAAGATGATTGGATTGGATCGGCGCCGTGAGGCAATCCTATGTACCTACATGACAAAGAAACTCCTGCATCACCAAAACTATCACTCCAATAAAATACATTTCTCCTAACTCCTACCCTCAGTTTAGTGACAGATTTAGTTTGATGGCCGGTCCTTACTAGTTCTCCAAGCAGAGAAGATAATCAACCCTATTTACGCCATCAAAACGCTTCAACATATCCTCATTTTTTACTTCTTTTATCAAAACTACTTTAATCACCGTTCCCCTCTGATAATTTGAAATTCCATTCAAACTCCTTTTCTCTCTGTCAACATCAAGACTTTTTGCGCTGCTCAAATTAATTATTTTGCAAAATCGCAAAGATTGGATTGGATTGGATTTGTTTATTGTCACGTGTACCGAGGTGCAGTGAAAAGTATTTTTCTGCGAGCAACTCAAACAGATCATTTAGTACATGAAAAGAAAAGTTGACTCTTAGCTGCCCCACCTGAAATGGCCAAGCGAGCCGCTCAGTTCAAGGACAGTTAGGGAAGGGCAAAAAATACTGACCCAGCCAGCAACACCCACATCCCAAGAACAAGTTAAAACAAAAAGCTCCCTTTTGAAAGCCGTGATTAAGTTTGCCTCCAGCACACCCTAGGGCAGCCAATTCTAAATCCTAACCAGCACAACAGTGACTCCACTTGAAAACGCATTTCCTTGGCAGCAAGCTACTTTATAAACGCAAGTCATTCTTCCTTTATTCAGCTCAACCTTCAAATAAATGGGTCTGGCTCGCCTCGCCTGCAATGCTTGGAAATTGGGTTTGTGCAATCACATAGTCGACTTCCACTTCTGGGTTCAAATCCAGAACCACTTGATAAGCTGATTGGATTGGATCGGCGCCGTGAGGCAATCCTATGTACCTACATGACAAAGAAACTCCTGCATCACCAAAACTATCACTCCAATAAAATACATTTCTCCTAATTCCTCCCCTCAGTTTAGTGACAGATTTAGTTTGATGGCCAGTCCTTACTAGCTCTCCAAGCAGAGAAGATAATCAACCCTATTTACGCCATCAAAACGCTTCAACATATCCTGGATTTGTTTATTGTCACGTGTACCGAGGTACAGTGAAAAGTATTTTTCTGCAAGCAGCTCAACAGATCATTAAGTACATGGGAAGAAAAGGGAATAAAAGAAAATATATAATAGGATAACACAAGGTACACAATGTAACTACATAAGCACCGGCATCGGATGAAGCATACAGGAGTGTAGTATTAATGAGGTCAGTCCATAAGAGGGTCGTTTAGGAGTCTGTTAACAGCGGGGAAGAAGCTGTTATTGAATCTGTTTGTGCGTGTTCTCAGACTTCTGTATCTCCTGCCCAATGGAAGAAGTTGGAAGAGTGAGTAAGCCGGGTGGGAGGGGTCTTTGATGATGCTGCCCGCTTTCCTCAGGCAGCGGGAGGTGTAGATGGACTCAATGGATGGGAGGCAGGTTTGTGTGATGGACTGAGCGGCGTTCACGACTCTCTGAAGTTTCTTGCGGTCCTGGGCCGAGCAGTTGCCATACCAGGCTGTGATGCAGCCCGATAGGATGCTTTCTATGGTGCATCTGTAAAAGTTGGTAAGGGTTAATGTGGACATGCCGAATTTCCTTAGTTTCCTGAGGAAGTATAGGCGCTGTTGTGCTTTCTTGATGGTGGCGTCGATGTGGGTGGACCAGGACAGATTTTTGGAGATGTGCACCCCTAGGGTGAGAGACTGCTTTGCTCATTTTCGGGAAGAATACTGCAATGCGATGATTTACCACAGCCTCCATCCAGCTCGGAGTCTCAAGAAGCTAGGGCACACCGAATCACTTCCAAATTTACAATCCCATGGAGAAGTCAGGAAATGTCACACCGCCGCAGTGAGGGACATTGAAGTATCTTCCGGCAGAGTAGAGGGAGCGCACAAGTTTATCATTTACTGTCCTCTTCCAGCCCTGGGAGTGTCTAATACTGATGCTGACTGCTGGAAATCGGACAGCTCACTCTCTCTCTTAAACATTCACCACCTTGACAGACACAGAGGTTTAAAAGGAAATACGAATTTCCGAGCTCGACATCACTTAGCCCTCTCACTCTTTGAGCTGCAGGAGCATATTATGAGTGAAATTACAATTTCAGATTGGCTACTTCCATTGCCAAGTTAATGACTTGCCCTCTTTTACTCTCAGTCAACTTCAAACACTCCCTTATGTGAAACGTCATTGATATGAAATATTAATTCCGCTTTTCCCTCTCCACAGATGCTGCCCACACAACTTCCAGCATTTGCCGTTTTAATTTCAGATTTCCAGCACACGCAATTGTCTTTGCCAATCCTTCTTTGCTCCACTTTCATTGACTCACCCAAGTTAGCTCCTCCCTCTTCACCTTGTGGAACATCATCTGATGGACGTTCCTTCGTTGCATGGTCGGAGATGCAAGGAGGGCGGAAGAGCAGTTACCCCGTACGATAATCAAGTTGGATTTATCTGCGAAGGGGAGAGAGACGAGGAAGATATTGATTGGGGCTGAGTAACGGCTCCCAGGGATAGAACAATCTGTCCATTGTCGAAGCTGCTTGATTTTCATTCTGATGCCCTTGGCCACTTTAATCATAGATCACAGCACTTACAGTGTAGAAGGAGACCATTCAGCCCATTGGGTCTGCACCGGCCCTTGGAAAGTGCACCCTACCTAAGCCACGCACCTCCGCCCCTGTAACCCAGTAACCCCTCCTAACCTTTTGTTTTGGTCATGGCCAATTCACCTAACCTGCTACATCTTTGGACTGTGGGAGGAAACCGGGGCCCCCGGAGGAAACCCACACACACACGGGGAGAACATACAGACTCCGCACAGACAGTGACCCAAGCCGGGATTCGAACCTGGGACCCTGGAGCTGTGAAGCAACGGTGCTAACCACAATGCTACCGTGCCGTGCCCATGGAGGTGTTGATTAAAACCTACTTCACTGTGGCTTGAATCTGATCTTTTCACTCGTGGCACCTCATCTTAACATCACACCCTCCTGAAATTCTAAGTGGAACACCAGTGGAGAATTTTATTGCCTGTAGAACTATCAACCAGATGGTGATACTACTGTCAGAGAAATGAATGGAAACTTCTTAAAAGTAGTTGGGGGGGGGGGGGGGGGGGGGGGGTTACCAGTTCAGTATCATGGTGAGGCCACATCTGGATTATTGTGTGTAGTATTGGTCTCCTTAAGGAAAGACGGGGATGCATTAGAAACAGTTCAGAGATGGTTTACCAGACACCAGGAATGGGTGGGTTGACCTGTGAGGAATGGTAGGTGAGGTTAGATTAGTATCAACTCGAAGAGGAAGAGGGGACTTGGTCGAAACCTTGAAAATTCTGAGGGGCGTTGAGGGGGTGGATGTGGCGAAGACGTTGCTCGTTTAAGGCAGCGATGAGGAGAAATTTGTTCTCTCAGAGGGTCGAGAGTCTCTGGAACTTTCTTTTTTAAATGGCAGTGGAAGCAGATTCTTTGAATGTTTCAAGTCAGAGCTCGATAGATTCTTGATTAGCAAGGGGGTGAATGATTATCGGGGTATGCAGGAATGTGAGGTTGATGCTACAATCAAATTACCCATGATCTTACGGAATGGTGAAGCAGGCTCGAGGGGCCGAGTGGCCGACTCCTAATTCATTTGTATGGTCGTATGTTCGTCCCACCACCATAATAGTGAGGATTTAATCTGGGGATGTCAGGTCCATGGTTCATACTGGTTTGAGTGGTGACTTTGAAACAATCAAAGTAATTGGTTCAGATTGATGATCAGTTTTGGGTGCCACCCTTGAGAAAGGACATCATGGAGAAGGGGCAGGATGATTGGATAGAGATAAGTGGTCCACCCTGGCTCAGCAGTAGCATCGTCACCCGTAAGTTACCAATGCTTGAGTTCAGGTTCCAATCCAGAGACACGCAGGTCACTCTAATGGAGCACTGAGGGAATGCTGCACTGTCCGAGGTGCCATCTTTCAGGTGAGGTTAAGCCAGGCTCCCCTGGCTGCCCACTCAGACAACAAAGTTCCGATGAGGTGAAGTCACTTTCAACAAGGAGGCAACATGGCAGCCTATTTACGCACAGCAGGAACTCTAACAGCAAGGAGATGATCTTTTGGGGACAACTTCGAAATAAAGGAACTCTCCCACTGCCATCTTTCATCAACACCACAAGAATAGATAATCTTTTAAAAATTAAAAAAAATAGATATTTAGAGTACCCAATTATTTTTTCCCAATTAAGGGGTAATTTAATGTGGCCAACCCACCTACCCAGCACATCTTTGGGTTGTGGGGGTGAAACCCACGCAGACACGGGGAGAATGTGCAAACTCCACACGGACAGTGACCCAGAGCCGGGATCGAACCTGGGACCTCAGCGCCGTGAGGCAGCAGTGCTAACCACTGTGCCACCAAGAATAGAATATCAAAGTGCTGTTCTGTGGGATCTTGCTGTGTGAAAATTGGCTGCAATGTTTCCCACATTACAACAGTGACCACACTTCAAAACGATTTGATTGGCTGTGTGGGACAATCTGGGGGTCGTGAGCTTGGCTGGTATGAATGCAAGTACTTTATTTCACTGACAACAGTATTGGCAACAAGAGGTTTTGGTTGGAAGTTACTTGAAAAGCCACGGCTCGTTTTATTAGAAGAAAGATGATTCGGCGGAAATATTGTTTTCAAAACCACAAGGTGCTTTGATAAGGCACAGGGGAAAGATCTGTTGCCGCTGATCAATGAATCAAAAAGCAGAGGGCATACGTTTAAAAATCATCATCAAAATTACCAAGAAAGATGTGAGGAAGATGTGCTTTATGCCGTTTATAGGCAAAGTGCTGTATTATACCTTTTCGACAGAAATGGGATTAATATTTAAATAACAACATTTAGCAAAAAATATGGAGCAATGCCAAGGTAATGAGACCAAGTACATAGCTCTCCCAGAGACTGTCACAATATGTGGCTATTGTAAAGCACAGAAAGGGTTAATGTAATGTTACTACTCTAGTCACTAGATGGTGCTATAGAGCAACCAAATGAATATCACATGCCTCCTTGATTTCTGGAAGATAGAAGAGATAGATGGGATACATGGAGAGAATGGGAGAGAGCAAGACAGAGTAGTTGTGAGATAGTCTAACTAATAGCATAGTTAAAAGTGTAGATCTTTACTTAACTAATTCCTTCGTAATATATTTGAATCTAATTCAGTGCAGTGTAATAAATTAGCTTTGTTTATTAAACACAGTGTGCTGTTCTTTGTTAGCACTACAACCTTCACCATCCTGAAAGAACTAAAACAAAGATCGCATTTTATTTTATAAATTTAGAGTACCCAATTAAAAAAATTTTTTTCCAATTAGGGGCAATTTAGCGTGGCCAATCCACCTAACCTGCACATCTTTGGGTTGTGGGGGTGAAACCCACGCAGACACAGAGAGAATGTGCAAACTCCACACGGACAGTGACCCAGGGCCGGGATTCAAACCCAGGTCCTCAGCGCCGCAGTCCCAGTGCTAACCACTGCGCCACATGCCGCCCTGACAGAGACCTCCCTTACACAGGTCTGATGGGCCAAATGGCCTCCTTCGACACTAACATTCTACTATTCTGTTCAGGTCTCTCCCAGTCTCCAGCGCAAGAGCCAAATAGCCTGCCAACACTCACTGCCTAGTGTCAATCATTAATAATGGCCCCGTGGGTGTGGTAGCAAGAAATTGGCCACATCAGTTAATGCCTTAACCTGGAGTTGAACAGCAGAAACTTGCCTGTCCTTTGGTGCAGTAATCACGCCCAGACGCTTCACAGGAGAGATTATCGGACAAACTCTGATACCGAATCAACAGGTGTGGCTCGGTCGGTATCGTTTGATGTCTCACACTCTGGGTTCAAATCCCACTCCAGGGCTTGAGCACAATGGCCATGACTGACACTTGAATACAGCACGAAGGGAACATTGCACTGTTGGAGGTGCTTGTCTTTTGGAAGGAACGTCAAACCAAGGTCCCATCTGCCTTTTGGGGCGGGTGTGAAAGATCCCACGGCACTATTTTGAATAAAAGCAAGGGGGTCCTCCCCAGCAACCCGGCCAATATTGATTTCCCCCCCCAACCAACATCACGCAGAACAGTTACGTGGCCATTACTACACTCCTGTTTCACCCATGAAAATGTTGGTGGAATGCTGACGTTAGTCTGTGATATAGATTCTAACAACGCATAGGAGATCTTCGGAAACTGGAGGTAATTTTTAAGGAGTGCCTTAAAGGAGGAGGGAGCAGAAGAGAGACTTAAGGAATCTGAGAGAGAAAATTGGGAAATAAAGACCGTTTTTACCTTTGGGTCGAGGTGGACAACAAGTGTTGAGCTGGATGCTGACTCCTTCTGACATGAGGCCCGTCCTGTGATAATAATTCAGAAGCTCCTTCAGGCTCTCAAACTGGCGTTGCACACCAGCCAGAGAATATTTTTTCTCCTTTATAATGAGACAGTCCTTGTAGTCTTTCCCGCATTCCGACTGCATCAAGTGAAAGAGGATCATCAAACGCACTGAAATCCCAGTGGAATTAATAGACATTTCCTCACATAGAAACGCAGAAGGAGGCCACTCGGCCCATCATGCCCATGCTGGCTCGAAAAAGAGTTATGTGGCCTAATCCCACTTTCCTCCCTTAATTCATAGCTCTGGAGGTTGCAGCATCTCAAATGCACAACCCGGTGCTTCTTTTAAAGAGATGTGGTTTTCTTCCTCTGTTATCCCTTCAGTCACCCTCTGAGTGGAAACATTCCCTTCAACGTCTGGCTAATCCTTCCGCCAAATACTTTAAATCTGTGCCCCTGATTAGCAACCTTCTCTGATGAGGAGAAAGGGGGCATAGGGATAGAAGGAAGCAATTCAGCTCTTCAAACCTGTCCCGTCATTCAGTCAGATCACTGCTGACCTGTATCTGAATTCCATCTACCAGCTTTAGTTCTGTAAATCTTCATTCCCTTACCTAACAAAAATGCCTCGGGAGAGGCTGCAAATGGCCTCCTTTGGAGTCAAAGGATTTTCTTAAACTGAATATGTCCATAGATCCCTGAAAGTTGCCCCCCAGGTTGAGAGGGTTGTTAAGAAGGCGTACGGTGTGTTAGCTTTTATTGGTAGAGGAATTGAGTTTCGGAGCCATGAGGTCATCTTGCAGTTGTACAAAACTCTGGTGCGGCCGCATTTGGAGTATTGCGTGTAGTTCTGGTCGCCGCATTATAGGAAGGATGTAGAAGCATTGAAAAGGGTGCAGAGGAGATTTACAAGGATGTTGCCTGGTATGGAGGGAAGATCTTACGAGGAAAGGCTGAAGGACTTGAGGCTGTTTTCGTTAGAGAGAAGAAGGTTAAGAGGTGACTTAATTGAGGCATACAAGATGATCAGAGGATTAGATAGGGTGGACATTGAGAGCCTTTTTCCTCGGATGGTGATGTCCAGCACGAGGGGACATAGCTTTAAATTGAGGGGAGATAGATATAGGACAGATGTCAGAGGTAGATTCGTTACTCAGAGAGTAGTAAGGGCATGGAATGCCCTGCCTGCAACAGTAGTGGACTCGCCAACACTAAACGCATTCAAATGGTCATTGGATAGTCATATGGACGATAAGGGAATAGTGTAGATGGGCTTTAGAGGGGTTTCACAGGTCGGCGCAACATTGAGGGCCCAAGGGCCTGTACTGCGCTGTAATGTTCTATGTTCTATGAATGGTGGGACAGGCTTAAGGTGCTGAATAGACTTCTCCTATTTCTTTGATGTAAGGTTACTCTGTTCAGGAATGCTCAAAGAGAGCCGCTATGGTCTACCTTGTAATGATGTGAAGGGTAGTTACTGTTGAAGTGTCCTTGGAGATGGTGTGGCCAATATGCCATGGAAATCACCTCACCTTCACAATTTGGGATGAAGCCCCGTGGCCTTGTGCTGGCAGAGCAGATCCCCTGGAATTTCAAGTCAGTGGCTATTGGACAATGGGAAAATCAGGGCTGATCTTGATCTCTTCCTCAGCCGACATTCACACTTGACCCCACATCCAGCAATGGGGTGCACTGGGCAGTGATAAGCTAGTGGGAAAGACTCTTTCTCACACTTCCCAACTCAGGCCACTGTGAATCCTGCATTCTATCGGTCATTCCATCACTTTCCAGCTGACTCACCACCCACCCCAGGGGCTACCTGGGACCTTCCTCAGCTGCTTGGGACTCTACTACAGACAGAGATGAATGTAATTCAAAACCTAATTCAATTGGCACCTGTAGTGTTCAATAGTTCAATTGTTTTATGTTTGATTATGTGAACCCGGTAACTGATCTATGCTCATTGTGCTTGATTGGTGTTGAGCCCGGGCGTTGACTCAGAGTTAAGTAAACAGAAACTAAGCTGGCAGGATGGTGCAGACATTTTAAAACATTGTCTAAAACTCAATAAACAAAGCTCCTGCACCCTTAGAAACTAATGTCATCTTTACATTGCTTTGAGGCAAATCAAATATATCAAGTATATAACCACATTTTAAGATGGCGACTTACTTCAACGCAAACGGTCAGGAAGTACTTGTTGAACTCCTTAGGGCTGCATCGAAGGATATAGAGGCCTCTTCGGTTTCCAAGTTTTCTCAACTTATACATGGCAAAGTCAGAACTGTTAGGAAGAGCAATCAATTTTAAATAAGGACAAGAGGACTAAAAATAACCATGGACCCTTTCACAGGGAACAGGGATGTGGGAGGGTAGGTGGATGGAACTGTTGTTCATTGGAGTTTTCAGTATGGCTTTGGTTTGGCCTTTGACGTCTCGCTAAAGTTAGAGCATTTCCATTTGTCATTGCAGGCTCCCCATGGCCCCCATTTTGAGTTGGACTGACAATGATCAGAAATTGAGTCAGAACTTGTTCGGCATTTTTAAAAACCTTTTTGCATGTTCGCAAGACAGAAAAAGCCCATTCAGCTGTACTAGGCAGATAACCGAAAACTTGGTCATATATTGAGTTTCTAAGGAGTCTCCTCAGAGATGAGAGAGAGGTAGAGAGGCACAGCATCTTGGGGATGGAAATACAGGGCTTAGGGTCTAGGCAGCTGAAGATACAGCCATCATTGGTGGAGTGATGGAGATCAGGGATGCTCAAGGAGCCAGAGTTAGAGGATATAGATATCTCAGAGGTTTGTGGAGCTAGAGGAGATTATAGAGATAAAGAGGAGTGAAACCATCACAAGAATTGAAACAAGGATAAAATTGAGGCATTGCTGGATTGGGAACCAGTGCAGATCAGCGGGCGATTGGGGGGGGGGGGGGGGGTCAGCGGGCGATTGGGGGGTGGGGGGGGTGAAGGGCACTTGGTGCAAGTTAAGCGTTGGATGTTTCTTCATGTGTATAAAAGGGTATTGAAGGTGAGGAGAAAGAGAGCAAAATGGAAAATATGTGTGCTGGGGTACTTTGTGGTGGGACTCCAACACAATGGGCGAGATCTTCTGGCTGTTCATGCCAGAGGGATCTCCTGGTCTTGCCGATGGGACACCCCCACCGCCGGCTTCTCGGTATGTGGGCTGGATTAAATGAGAAATCCCATTGATGATTGTGATGTTGGACTTGATAGCGGCAGGACCAGTAGACCCCACTGCCGGCCAATGACAGGTCACCTTCCGACATCGAGAAACACACCATGGGAAGACCAGAGAATCTCGCCCAATGTCTCACATAGTAACTGCAGCAATTATACCCTACCCTCATGACCTTCTGATTTAAATAACCCTATTGTAAGGAGGTATTGAATGAATGATAGGCATGGCGGCACGATAGCACAGTAGTTAGCGCTGTTGCTTCACAGCGCCAGGATCCCAGGTTTGATCCCGGCTTGGGTCACTGTCTGTGCAGAGTCTGCACGTTCTCCCTGTGTCTGCGTGGGTTTCCTCCGGGTGCTCCGGTTTCCTCCCACAAGTCCCGAAAGACGTGCTTGTTAGGTGAATTGGACATTCTGAATTCTCCCTCTGTGTACCCGAACAGGCGCCGGAGTGTGGCGACTCGGGGATTTTCACAGTAACTTCATTGCAGTGTTAATGTAAACCAACTTGTGACACTAATAAAGATTATTATCATTATTATTTAGAGTAACCAATTCATTTTTTTCAATTAAGGGGCAATTTAGTGTGGCCAATCCACCTACCCTGCATATCTTTGGGTTGTGTGGGCGAAACCCACGCAGACATGGGGAGAATGTGCAAACTCCACACGGTCAGTGACCCAGGGCCTGGATCGAACCTGGGTCCTGAGCGCCGTAGTCCCAGTGCTAACCACTGCACCACGTTCCGTATTATTAAAGGTGATGATCCACTTTCGCTCGGTCAGTTGTAATGCCCGACCCTTGAACGTACGTGATTGGTCCATGGCAGTTGTCTTCAATGTGTTCCAACAGCTTGGGTGGAGCCACCTCTTTGCAGAAATAATGATGTGCATCGGCCGTCAGCCTGTAATAGCCATCGATAAGAGCCACGAAGGAGAGGGCCTCTCTCAGAGTGGGAAACTCTGCCTCCTGTGGTCGCAGGAATGGAACAAGTTAGACAGAGACAGGATGTTATACCTCTAATCTCAATCTCTACTCCTAATGTATTGCCGTCTTTCTCGAGTTTAGACACCGCTACTGGCACTAACCCTCTGAACTTTTCACTCCCGCCTCTCCCAAATATCTGCCTCAGCCGGCAGCACACTAGCGCCTCGGGAGGTCATGAGTTCAGGTCCTGCTCCGGACACCTATGCACATCATGCAGGCTGACATTCCCAGTGCTAGTTGAGAGGGAGTACTGCGCTGTCAGAGGTGCTCACATTCCTTACTTTGATTTAGGGCGGCATGGTAGCACAGTGGTTAGCACTGGTGCTTCACAGCGCCAGGGTCCCAGGTTCGATTGCCGGCTTGGATCATTGTGTCATGTGAGAGTACCTTTAAGAAATGGATGTTTCAGCAATGTACCTTTAAGAAATGCAGCAGCTCAGATTACGGAAGTGATGTCAGAGGGTGGGGGAGGGGGGTGGGGGAGGGGGGTGGGGGGTGGGGAGCTGAGCTGAGCTCACTTCTGCTTTTTGGGAGTTTTAGTTTCAGTTTTGAGGAAAAGAACCTGGGTGTGTCTGTGTTTGCAGTGAGCTGGATCTGCTTTGATCTCTGCCATGAAAGACTATCTCTGAATCATTTGGGTGATTTAAACTCATAATAGTAATGTCTTTAACCTGATGTGTTTCTGTTGTTAAAGGTGAAGTCTTTTGGAGGTTTGAAGGAACATTTTGAGGGATTATTTAGTGTTGTATTATTTTCGGGGTTATCTTTGAAGTAAGGGGTGTTAAGTGATCCAATGTTTGTTATAAAAGGTGAAGTTGAATTCATGGAATAAACATTGCTTTGTGTTTAAAAACCCACGTGCCAATAATTGTAAAACCACACCTGGAGAACAAGCCGTGTGCTTCAAAAGCAAAAATCATTAAAGGGAGCGGTTGGTTGAACTCCATGATATATTTTGGGGTTCTGAAAACACCGCTCACATAACAACTGTCTTTGCAGAGTTTGCACGTTCTCCCCGTGTCTGTGTGAGTTTCCTCCGGGTGTCCAGTTTCCTCCTACAAGTCCCGAAAGACGGGCTTGTTAGGTGAATTGGACATTCTGAATTCTCCCTCTGTGTACCCGAACAGGCGCCGGAGTGTGGCAACTGGGGGCTTTTCACAGTAACTTCATGGCAGTGTTAATGTAAGCCTACCTGTGACAATAATGAAGATTATTATGATGAGGTGGCAACATTCAGAGGAAGGGGGGCCTGTCTGCCCTTGCAGGTGGATGTAAAAGGTCCCAGGGCACTATTTTGACGAGGAGCAGGGGGACGTTCTCCCCAGTGTCCTGGCCAATAACTACCCTTCACAAAAGCAGAGTATTTTATTGCTGTGACATTGCTGTTTGTGGGAGCTTGCTGTGTACAAATTGTTGCAGCAAGTCCAACATCAACATCAGTGGCTACACTTCAAAAGTATTTAATTGGCTGCCAAACATTTTGGGACGGCCTTGCCAACAAGGCTCGCTCCCCATGACTGAATTAAAAATAAACATGACGTTCATTTTCACACGTCTTCATCCCTCCACCATCTTGCTGGTGACCTACATTACGGGCAGTGCCTTTTCACCCACATCCCCAATTCTAAAACAGAACACAAAATGAACGTCGTCGAACGTTGATAATATCTTCAGTTGTCACGCTGATGATAATGCCACAAATGAGTTCAGCGACACAGAGTTATTTATATTACGCTGTTTGTCAAGGGACATTATTTTTACATCCTGACCGAAATATGCAACAAAACAAAAATAGCCTAACCAATTCATGCTCAACCCTCCCCCCCCCCCCCACCCCCCCCCCCCCCACCACCACCACCACCACCACCACCACAAAACCCCCCCCCCCCCCCCCCCCCCCCCCCACCACCACCACAATCTTTAGCCATTTGTCTTGTTGGATTGACCGGTCTAAGTTGCTGATACTGGCCGCTTTGCCGAGGTGAAAAGGGGCATAATTACGCCCCCGATGCCGGTGAACTGGAATATTAGTTGTGATCCTGAAATTTGGAGTCCAATCGCTAAGGATGAATGGAACCATGAAGCCTCATCCATCCACAGTCACTGCACAGTCCACCATTCCTGCATCTTCCTCTTCACTGATTCCAGGGGCCGTCATAGATAGAATTTACAGTGCAGAAGGAGGCCATTCGGCCTATCGAGCCTGCACCGGCCCTTGGAACGAGCACCCTTACCCAAGCCCACACCTCCACCTTATCCCCATAACCCCACCCAACCTTTTTGGACATTAAGGGGCAATTTAGCACGGCCAATCCACCTAACCTGCACATCTTTGGACTTGTGGGAGGAAACCGGAGCACCCGGAGGAAACCCGTGCAGACTCCGCACAGACAGTGACCCAAGCCGGGAATCAAACCGGGGACCCAGGAGCTGTGAAGCAACTGCGCTAACCACTGTGCTGCCCATAAGAAGGTGTCCATTCCAAACCTTGGCCATTTTTCCCGGAGGGCAACTTCCTGATCAGTCCTAAATTTACCTTTCGCTCTGGTGTCCCCTTGTCTTGTCTTTCTGCCAGGGTTTAATGGGAAGCAATGGGAACTGAACCATTTCAGAAGCTCAAGGGTTTGATACGAGGACAGGTTGCATAAACAAGGCATGTTTTTCCATTGAGCAAAGAAGATTGAGTGATAATCTGAGTGAGATGTTCAAAATGATAAAGGGGGTTTACAGGGTAGAGAGAAGCTGGTGAGGGAGTCCAGAACAAGGAGTCATAGCCTTAAAGTGAGAACCAGGCCGTTCAGGGGCAGGCAGCAGTGTTAAGGGATATGGAACCAAGGTGGGTGTTGAGATACAGACCAGTCATGATCTAACTGAATTCAGGCTAGTGTCCTATCTGGACATTTTATTTACCATTTGCTATCTTATAACCATTGATAAGGTTGGCTGTCATCATCTTTCGGGGCTGAAGGATTGAGATCTCGACAGGATTTCATTAACTCAATTCTCCAGCGTTGGGGGGGGTCTATTTCTTGGTTCCCGATTGGTCAGTTTGTTCATGATTTAGCTGGTGGCACCTGTAGCCTCTTTGTTAAGAGTCCCACGGCAGACGTGAGGGCACAATCTAACCAGACACTTGATTGCGGTATTGAGAGAAAGAAGCAATTATTGGATTTGGAGTGGTTCAGACGTGACGTTACATCAAGATTCCATTTGCCTGCTCAGGGCGGCACAGTGGTTAGCACTGTTTCTTCACAGCTCCAGGGTCCCAGGTTCAATTCCCGGCTTGGATCACTGTCTGTGCGGAGTTTGCTCAACCTCCCCCTGCCTGCGTGGGTTTCCTCCGGGTGCTCCGGTTTCTTCCCACAGTCCAAAGACGTGCAGGTTAGGTGGATTGACCATGCTAAATTGCCCTTAGTGTCCAAAAGAGGTTAGGTGGGGGTAACTGGGTTACGGGGATAGGGTGGAGGTGTGGGCTAAGATAGGGTGCTCTTTCCAAGGGCCGGTGCAGACTCGATGGGCCGAATAGCCTCCTTCTGCACTGTACATTCTACGATTCTATAAAGATCCCATGACATTATTCAAAGGAGATCAGAGGGTTACCCAAATATGATGACCAACATCCCAAAAAAAGGTTATCTGGTCACTTTCCTTGTTTGTGTCACCCTGCTGACCACCAGCTGGATGCTTCACTCACCTTGTACCAAGGTTCAAAGGTTGCAATTGTCCGTTATTCTGGGATGTCAATGTGGTGTTGAAGAGGTGTTATCTGTAACATTCCACATGGGACTTACAGGGTGGGAAAATCTTCCCCGATGTTTATGTGGAGTATGAGCTCACCCGCGAAGGGGGGGGGGGGGAACTCAATTGAGCATTGTATAAAAGGTTGGCCATTAAGTCATTGATCGGAAGAGCGACCCAGTAGTGTTCTACCGGGAAGTGTACATACCGTATTGTAAATAAATCAAAGTTCTTTATTTTATTCGGTGTGGACTCGTTGGGCGGGATTCCCTGACCCCCCCCCGCCAAGTCGGAGAATCCCCGGGGGGAAGCGCGAATCCCGTCCTGCCGCCCTGTTGCTGGCTACCGTATTCTCCGGCGGAGTTTTTCGGGCGGGGGCGGGATTCCTGCCACGTCGGTCGGGGGCGTTGGCAGTGGCCACCCCCCCCCCCCGGCCATTCTCCGGGCCCCGATGGGCCGAGCAGCCGTCCATTTTTGGCCAGTCCCACCGGTGTGGGTTACTCAGGTCCCACAAGGCAGGGCCTGGCAGGTGAGTATGCGTGGCCGATCGTCGGGGGGGGGGGGGATCCGAACCTGGGGGATGGGGGGCACCACGGTGGCCTGGCCTGCGATTGGGGCCCACCGATCTGTGGGCAGGCTTGTTCTGTGGGGGCACTCCTTTCTTCCGCGCCGGCCAAGACAGAGCCCGACAGTAGAGAACCCCCCGCGCATGTGCCAAAATGCGCCGGCGGTTCCGCGCATGCGCGAGACTACACCAGCCATTCGCGCATGCGCGAACTCGCGCCGTCTCTTTGCCGCCGGCTGGAGCGGCGCCAACCCCTCCTGCGTCCGCCTAGCCCCCGAGACAGGTGAGACTGTCTGACCTTGGGGGGGCCGTTGACGCCGGAGTGGTTGGCGCCGGTTTTCCCGCCGGAGTGGGGGACTTAGTCCCCAGAAGGGAGAATGCCGGACCCCCGTCTCCTTAATAAATTATCCAAAATGCAAACACTCCCTTCCACTCAACTGCAGCGCTCTTGAATCAGGCGGAGAGTAGAACCCCCTCGGTTGGGGAATCCTTCATCAGCTCAGCTTACGCACGGAATAAACCTCCTTTTACACTTCTTCAACGCCCTCGGTGTCATAGTCCCAACGCCACCCATTGCTGTAGCTTTTCTGGCCGAGACTGACTCTGCCAGGATAGAGTCAGAGAATGGCTCACAGGACGAGCAAAGAAAAAGGCCATTCGCCCCCTCATGCCTGTGCTGACCATTTGCAAGAGTTGGCCAATTAGCCTCATTCCCCTTCTCTATCCCCATAGTCTTGGAAAAGCGGGCCCTGTCAACCTTTTAACCAATTCTTTATTTAGAAGATGCGAGTCCGATTCCAACCATTCTTTCTGGAAATACCTTCCAATTCACAGCAACAAATGTGGAAATAAATAAAAAGGTTCTTCACGTTGCCTCTGATTCGCTTGTAAATCACGTTGAATGTGTGTCCTTTGGTTACTGACCCATTAGGCTCTGGATACAATTTATCCCTATGCACTGGGCCCCTGATTTCAACTCTTCTACAGGGGCTGGTTTAGCTCACTCGGCTAAATTGCTGGCTATTAAAGCAGGCCAGCAGCACGGTTCGATTCCCGCACCAGCCTCCCCGGACAGGCGCCGGAATGTGGCGACTAGGGGATTTTCACAGTAACTTCATTGAAGCTTACTCGTGACAATAAGCGATTTTCATTTTTTTTTTCAGATCACCTCTTAACCTCTGTACACCAAATTGGCAGCAATTCGGAACTGATTGGAACCAACTTGGATAGAATATTGTGAATTAACGTTCAGGTTGCTTAGGTTCTCTGATTGGTGCTCCTCGTGGGATGATATTCTGTGCTAGGAATGCAAACGTCAATGTTTAGATTACGCTTACCAAAAGCTTGTTGTCTTGTTTGGTGAGTGTGACAATTCGACTTTCTTCCAGGACATAATCCCGGCTGGCTTGCTTGAGAGTGATGTCGACAATCTCGGGGAAGTCACAAAATGGCTGCCACTGCTAAACCAGGAAGGAAACCAAAGAGAGGTCATCTTCTTATCCAGCGATCTGTCGTCAAGCGGGTTACAGTCAGGATTTTATCAACATAAAAACATTTACGTGCAGATGAAGCGACTCTGGTTCATTGGTCCAAAAGAATTATGAGACCTTTGTGCTCTTCTCACCCCACCCAATATTCCCCCGATGAGAGGTTAAGGCCGGCTCACAGCCCATGTTGGAGAATCAAGCAGCTGAGCCACCCTCCTACCAAAGTCTACAGTTTATGGAGGTAAGCATGCAGCAGGAATATTATCAAACTCAGAATCTACCTGCAGTTTTTGATTTGGGAAACAATGGGCGGGATTCTCCAAAATTGGGGATAAGTGTTGACGCCGTCGTAAACGCGGGAGCATTTTACAACGGCGTCATCTGGCCCCTAGGAGCAGCGTTCCTGCGCCGCACAGGGGGCTAGTGCGGCACTGGAGCGCTTCACGCAGGTCCAGCTGCCGATACGGGCATCAGCTCGGCATCCGCGGGCTCGCGGTTGCTTTATCCGTGCTGGCCCCCGGGCAACATGGCAGAGCCCTACAGGGGCCTGGCGCGGAGGAACATAGGCCCCCCCCACCCCAGGATAAGCCCATCCGCCGATTGGTAGGCCCCAATTGTGGATCAGGCCAACGTGGAAACCCCCCCCCCCCCCCCCCGAGTTTGATTCAACCCCCCAACCAGGACGGCTGACAGAATGCCGAGGTCCCGCTGGGTAGGACCACATGCGAACAGCGCCGGTGGAACTAGTCCAAACTCGGTGGGCACTCAGCCTGTCGAGCGCGGAGAATCGCCGGTGGGTGGTGGTGGGGGGGGGGGGGGGGGGGGGGGGGGGGGGGGGCGGCGCGTTGAGCAGAGAATCGGCGGAGCGGCGTCGGAGTGGCGTCGCGTGATGCACCCCCCCCCCCAACCCGGTGATTCTCTGATCCGGTGCGGTGTCGGAGAATCCTGCCCAATATTCCCAGCTGGCAAGAGGTGTGGAATTCTGTTAGCCTTACTGGTGGTGGAGGGAAAGTGAGTAAGCTTGCAGAAAAACCCATAGTCACGGACTGCCCAAAGATAAAAAGCTTGGATCTGATCCACCTGGACAAGTGGTGAAAGTTAGCAGAATAAAAGTGAAGCTTTATAAGTGGAACACCAAAGCAAGGAAGTCACGTTAATTCACTGACTGGACCTTAGCTGGAGCTTGGAGCCCAATTCGGGGCTCCACACTTTAGTGAGGGTGTCACGACCCTGAAGTGAGTGCGGAGGAGATTTACTCGGATTTAGCTGTCCAGAGAAAGTCGAGATATTGGGGTTGACCCCCTTGTTGAAGGGGCGGTTTAACTGAGGTGCGTGAAATCGTGAGGGTCTTTGATAGAGTGGATAGAGAGAGACGTTTTCCAATGGCAGGTGATTGGGTAACCGGAGGCGCAGATTTCAGATGATTGGCACGGGGGAATGAGGAGAGATTTCTCAACGCGCCGAGTTGTTACAGCCTGGGAAGTGCTTTCTGAAAGAGTGGCGGAACCAGATTCAACAGTAGCTTTGGACAGGAAATTGTATCTCAACATAAAGCTGAGAACAATGGCAGGGATATGGGGCATAAGACCATTTGGTGGTTCTTCTAGAAAGCCAGCATGGCATGACAGGCCAAATGGCCTGCATTGGTGTACTTTGCTTTTATGTTTCCATGGCTAAAGGCAAGAGTGTTCCCTTGATCTGAATTCCCATTAGTTTCTGCATATGGTCTGCCACAAATAAACACCAACCTCATCCTTTTTTAAACTCCATTGAATTCCATGTTCTCCAGAGACACAGATGAACTTGTGAACTTCCTGCCCTTGGGGGTCCCATGTTGGATCTTTAACATGGAATGTCTCCTTGCTGGGCACAGTTTCCAAGCTTTCCATGTCCATGAGATATTTCAGCTTCAGGTACTTGAGGTCCGCCTCGCAGTGACTGATTTTCTTCAAGAACTTGTTGAACTTTCTTCGGATTCTCTTCCTCGTCAGGAAGTTGTGCTGTTGGATTTGGCAACGGAGAGTAGCCGGGATGCAGGACTTGTAGCTTTGAACGGAATGAGAATGAATTTGTTAGCAAGGGAGTCAACCCAGGGACAATTCAGGACTAAACGTAGCTCTGTACAATGTCAAGATATTGGAGTAAAAGGAAGATTCGAGAATTGAGTCAAATGAAGATTAAAAATAAAATTTGGCGAAAATGAAGTGAAGAATGGGACTGAGAAAAGTGCATCTATTGGAAAGGGTTCTTTGATGTGCAAATTAGCAGGAAAACAGGTGGTGAGCTGAGTCACGAGGGGATGGAAAATGACGCGCAGAAATAGGAGGTAGAGAGGTAGAAGAGGTCGGTTCAAGATGGAGAATATAATTTACTCCTATGTGCTAAAAGCCTGGCCCAAGGGGTTATCTAGGTTTGGGTAACCTCAAAGAGAGGAAACTCTTTTTGAAAAGCAGCGCGGCCATTAGATGCTGTGGGTTCCCTCTTCTGGAACCTACCTGACTCGCTTTGCCTCGTGAGATTTAACAGTGCTGCCCACGACCCCCACCCCATACTCCTATTCCCTCCCCCCTGACAGGCCATCTCGCCAACGCTACTCCCCCCCCCCCAACACTCTCCCACTCCACCCCCTGCGATAAACGATGAGTGCGGCTAACGATGCCCCCTCGGTGTCCTCACTCCGTACGAGAAACGGGTTATGGAGGTCGCGGAGGGGGTCGAGGTTGGTGTAAGGTGGAGAGGCGAGGATTCACCGGCCCCCACCCAGATGACCTGCCATGTGTGAGTTGGGAGACTGGTCCATCCTTCCGACTGACCACACGCCCATTCTCCCGCAGGATCACCATCCGACGGCACAGGCCCATCTGCGTTGTCCCCCCCCCATGCCTTCCATGAGAACATTTCAGAGGGAAGCTCCAAGGATGCCACCATCAAAGAGTACCCAGCCTCCACCAGCCCAGAGACTACACCTCGGTTGGCCACATTCTGGTGAGCACCACACAGTTGCTGATGCACATGAGGTGGAGGCGGGCCTACCCAGGTGAGATAGCAGTCGGAGGTCTGCTGGATCCCAGGACACAGCTGGGGCAGACGCTACACCTCTGGACCAGGTTTAAAAAAAATTAATTTAGAGTACCCAATTCTTTTTTCCAATTAAGTGGCAATTCAGTGTGGCCAATCTACCTACCCTGCACATCGTTGGATTGTGGGGGTGAGACCCACTCAGACACGGGGAGAGTGCGCAAAATCCACATTGGGGCTGGATTAGCACAGTGAGCTAAATTGCTGGCTTGTAAAGCAGACCTAGGCCAGCAGCGTGGGTTCAATTCCCATACCGGCCTCCCCGAACAGGCGCCGGAATGTGGCGACTAGGGGCTTTTCACAGTAACTTCATTTGAAGCCTACTTGTGACAATAAGCGATTTTTATTTCATTTAATTTTTCATTTCATTTCACGGACAGTGACCTGGGACCGGGGTCAAACCCGGGTCCCCAGCACCAGGTTTACCCGGAGCTGATGCAGACGCTAGGGTGCGGCCGTGAGATTCAGAGGGGGAGGTCAGCTAACCTCTGGCAGGTCCATAGCCCACAGGAGTTCCAGAGGCCACGGGTGCAGGAGGTGGCACCGACAATGCATGGCACTGAGGCCAACACTGCCAGGATGGCGGCCGCAGTGGAGAGCCTGCAGCACGACATCAGCAGCATGAGAGGAGGTGTCCAAGGTGTGGCTCAGCCAGTGACGGCCATGGCTGAGCATCCCGGCAGCATGTATAGCCACCGTATGGGCCTCGTTGTATTGGATCTCCGCTTCGATCACCGTCCTCCGCAGTGCGTCATTAGCCAGGTCCTCAGTGGGTACCCCTAATCCCCCAAGAGCTAACCAGCCATCTTGGGGTGCTCCTCAAAGAAGCCGGGGATATCCGACTGCCCCAGGATGCAGCTGTCGTGCACACTCCCTGGGAAGCATGCACACACATTCATGATCTTCATGTTGTGGTCGCACAGGAGCTGGATGATCAGGGAGTGAAATCCCTTTGCTGTTGCTATAGGGCACTCCCAGAAGTACCGGTGAGCACAAGGTCATGCACTATCTTCAGGAACTGGGGCATACCGTCAATGTTGTCATGTCAGAGTACCTTTAAGAAATGGGTGCTTATAAATGGGTGTGTATATAAATATCTGTAGTGAGAGTGCCTTTAAGAAATGGGTGTTTACTACTGCAGTGATGTCAGAGAGTGGGTGGAGCTGGCCTGTCTGTCAGCTTTTTACTTTCGTTTTTGAGCAGGCAGCAGGGTGTGTTTTAGTTTCGTTTTCAGTGTTGGAGCTGAAGCCAGACCAAACGAGTGTACTGCTGTTCTCTCTGCCATCAAAAGACTATCTATTGATCATTTGTGAATTCAGAATTATAAATGTTTTCAGTAGTGACTTTAACCTGATGTGCTTCTGATAAAGGTTTTGTTTTTAAGTCGTATGGATGTTAAAAAGGACAGCTTAAAGGTTTACTTAGTGTTGTATTATTTGGGGGTTGTATTTGAATTGATGGTTGCTAAGATGTTCACTGTATATTTTAAAAAGGTTAACCTGAGTTCATAGAATAAACATTGTTTTGCTTTAAAAAATACTTCTCAATTTCTGCTGTACCACACCTGTAGAGTGGGCCGTGTGCTCCCCATACCACAACCTATTAAAAGTTGTGGGTCAGGTGAACTCCATGATACACTTTGGGGTTCTCTAAACCCTGGCCCATAACAATGGCAGAGAAGCCTGTTGATCGTGCACCCTGCCTTCACTGCACTTTGTCAGACGCCACACAATTCCCCGCTCGAGCCCTGGAATGATCCTGAGGCGTACAAGTTCAGGGCCGCGGTGACCTTGACGGCCTCTGGGAGTGGGTATCCTCCTCCACCACATGGTGCCAAGTCCATGAAGACACAGCACAAGTGCTGCACCGTCCTCTTGTTGAGGTGGGAATGGACACAAAGCTCCCCCTCCTTCCCCCAACCACTCCGTAGGAAACCTACCCACCCCAGGACTGCACCGTGGCACTGCCCAGGCAGTGCCAGGGGACAGTGACCAGACAGAGTTGGGAGCAGTGCCCAGTGAGAGCCAGGGCGCAATGCCAGGGCAGTATCAGGGTATTGCCCGGGCATGACCTTTGCCCCCCCCCCCGGGGGTTGTACTCACCTGTGCGCCCCCGTTGGGTTCTGTTTGCCAATTCCCTGTTTTTCAATACTGTTGCGAATTGGGCAAACATGACATCATGCTGCTGATGGCGACTATCCCATGTGGGGGGGATATTACAGAGGGGATGCCGGCTAATTACATTCAAATGTATTATAATGGGGTTCCCGTCATTGAATGGACAATCGAGCGGGGGAAATCCCACTGGCCAAAATGCTATTTTGGGTCTCCCTCTCGATTCTACGCCCCCTTCGTTATTCCTGCCCACCGAAAGCAGGGATGGAAAATTCCCAAAAACTGAGTGCGTCAAGATACCACAGAAGGGGAGGATGTTGAATTTTGTAGGATCATTTTGATAGAGTTTCATGTTGCAGTTTTCAAGCTGCCTGCAGTGATTATTTTAAGGATTGCTGGAAGATCACTCAGAAACAAGTACTAATGATGGGAGGGTGTCCATGTGCAGTGTCAGAATCAACAGAATCCTGCTGAACTAGGACAGTCCATAATTCAACAATAATTTGAAATTATTGTGTGCCTTTAATGCAAAATCAACAGCCTCAGTGTTTCACAGGAACAACTAGAAAAAGAACCTCAGCGTAGCCATGAACACCAGCCAATTATAACAGCCAGCATTGGCTCAGTGACAGCACTGAGTCAGCTGATCATGGGTCCAAGGTCCAGAAACCTGAGTGAACAACTTTAGCTGACACTTTGGTTCAGTGCTGAGGGAGCGCTGCACTGTCAGAGGGTCAATAGTGAGGGAGTGCTGCACTGTCAGAGGGTCAGTACTGAGGGAGTGCTGCACTGTCAGAGGGTCAATAGTGAGGGAGTGCTGCACTGTCAGAGGGTCAGTATTGAGGGAGTGCTGCACTGTCAGAGGGTCAGTACTGAGGGAGTGCAGCACTGTCAGAGGGTCAGTACTGAGGGAGTGCCGCACTGTCAGAGGGTCAGTACTGAGGGAATGCTGCACTGTCAGAGGGTCAATACTGAGGGAGTGCTGCACTGCCAGAGGGTTAGTATTGAGGGAGTGCTGCACTGTCAGAGTGTCAGTACTGAGGGAGTGCTGCATTGTCAGAGGGTCAGTACTGAGGGAGTGCTGCACTGTCAGAGGGTCAGTACTGAGGGAGTGCTGCACTGTCAGAGGGTCAGTACTGAGGGAATGCTGCACTGTCAGAGGGTCAGTACTGAGGGAGTGCTGCACTGTCAGAGGGTCAATAGTGAGGGAGTGCTGCACTGTCAGAGGGTCAGTATTGAAATGAAAAATGAAAATCGCTTATTGTCACGAGTAGGCTTCAATGAAGTTACTGTGAAAAGCCCCTAGTCGCCACATTCCGGCGCCTGTCCGGGGAGGCTGGTACGGGACTCGAACCGTGCTGCTGGCTTGCTTGGTCTGCTTTAAAAGCCAGCGATTTAGCTGAGTGAGCTAAACCAGCCCCTTGAGGGAGTGCTGCACTGTCAGAGGGTCAGTACTGAGGGAGTGCTGCACTGTCAGAGGGTCAGTACTGAGGGAGTGCGGCACTGTCAGAGGGTCAGTACTGAGGGAGTGCTGCACTGTCAGCGGGTCAGTACTGAGGGAGTGCCGCACTGTCGGAGGGTCAGTACTGAGGGAGCGCTGCACTGTCAGAGGGTCAGTACAGAGGAAGTGCGGCACTGACAGAGGGTCAGTACTGAGGGAGTGCTGCACTGTCAGAGGGTCGTACTGAGGGAGTGCTGCACTGTCAGCGGGTCAGTACTGAGGGAGTGCCGCACTGTCGGAGGGTCAGTACTGAGGGAGCGCTGCACTGTCAGAGGGTCAGTACTGAGGGAGTGCGGCACTGTCAGAGGGTCAGTACTGAGGGAGTGCCGCACTGTCAGAGGGTCAGTACAGAGGAAGTGCGGCACTGACAGAGGGTCAGTACTGAGGGAGTGCTGCACTGTCAGAGGGTCGTACTGAGGGAGTGCTGCACTGTCAGAGGGTCAGTACTGAGGGAGTGCTGCACTGTCAGAGGGTCAGTACTGAGGGCGTGCTGCACTGTCAGAGGGTCAGTACTGAGGGAGTGCCGCACTGTCAGAGGGTCAGTACTGAGGAAGTGCTGCACTGTCAGAGGGTCAGTGCTGAGGGAATGCTGCACTGTCAGAGGGTCAGTGGTGAGGGAATGCTGCACTGTCAGAGGCTCAGTACTGAGGGAGTGCTGCATTGTCATAGGGTCAGTACTGAGGGAGCACTGCATTGTCAGAGGGTCAGTACTGAGGGAATGCTGCACGGTCATAGGGTCAGTACTGAGGGAGCACTGCACTATCAGAGAGTCAGTACTGAGGGAGTGCTGCACTGTCAGAGGGTCAGTACTGAGGGAGTGCTGCACTGTCAGAGGTTCAGTACTGACGGAGCGCTGCACTGTCAGAGAGTCAGTACTGAGGGAGTGCTGCACTGTCAGAGGGTCAGTACTGAGGGAGCACTGCACTGTCAGAGGGTCAGTACTGAGGGAATGCTGCACTGCCAGAGGGTCAGTACTGAGGGAGTGCTGAACTCCCTCCGGGCGGCACGGTAACACAGTGGTTAGCACTGTTGCTTCAGTGTTCCAGGGTCCCAGATTCGATTCGTGGCTTGGGTGACTGTGCGGAGTCTGCACGTTCTCCCCGTGTCTGCGTGGGTTTCCTCCGAGTTCTCCGGTATCCTCCCACAGTCCAAAGAACAGAGAACATACAATGCAGAAGGAGGCTATTCGGCCCATCAAGTCTGCACTGACCCACCTAAGCCCTCACTTCCACCCTATCCCCGTAACCCAGTAACCCCTCCTAACATTTCTGGTCACTAATGGCAATTTAGCGTGGCCTATCCACCTAACCTGCACGTCTTTGGACTGTGGGAGGAAACCGGAGCACCCGGAGGAAACCCACGCTGACACGGGGAGAACATGCAGACTCCGCACAGGCAGTGACCCCAGCGGGGAATCGAATCTGGGACCCTGGAATTGTGAAGCCACAGTGTTATCCACTTGTGCTACCGTGCTGCCCATAAAGGTGTGCAGGTTAAGTGGATTGACCATGCTAAATTGCCCTTAGTGTCCAAAAGGAACGTGTGGGTGGGGTTGCTGGGTTTGGGCTTGGGTGGGTACTCGTTCCAGGGGCCGGTACTGACTCGATGGGCCGGGTGGCCTCCTTCACACTGTACATTCTATGATTCTATTCTAAGCCAGAAGTGCCATTCTTTGGGGGGGACGTTTGTTTAATATCTCAACGTCATTGGAGGATAAGATCATCTCATCGTTATGTCTCTGGCTGCTTGCTTTGCACAAATTGGCTGTTGATTCAGAACAGTAACCACATTTCAATAGGACTTATTTTGATCTAGAAATATGGGAGCACCCATTCTGCAATCAAAGGGGTCACTCTGCGTGTGTGATCAGTCAGGCCCGAGACATCATCTCTATTAAGCTGGACAGCTTCAGAGAGTAACCCCAGGGCCAAGTAGGGGTTGTGGAAGGGAGGAGGGGGCAGACAAAGAGACAGGGTTTTAAGAAGAGTCCGCAAGGGGTAAAGAGAAGTGAAGTGGTTGTCAAAGGTAAAAATACCTGCTACAAAAGATCAGATTTTAGGCAGAAAGTCACTGGACTGAAACGTCAATGGGCACAGCAATCAGGGCACGACATTCTTCATTGTAGCTGCTCACAATGTCATGTGGGGCTGTCCTTGGGTTCTCCGGTTTCCTCCCACAGAGATGGGAGGCACAGGGGGAGAAGGTGGAATGTAATATTGTTATGGGGGGGAGGGGGGGCTTTGGGGTGATATCATCTGACAGTAGCACGGTAGCACGGTAGCATAGTGGTTAGCATTGTTGCTTCACAGCTCCAGGGTCCCAGGTTCGATTCCGGCTTGGGTCACTGTCTGTGCGGAGTCTGCACGTCCTTCCTGTGTGTGCGTGGGTTTCCTCCGGGTGCTCCGGTTTCCTCCCACAGTCCAAAGATGTGCAGGTTAGGTGGATTGGCCATGATAAATTGCCCTTAGTGTCCAAAATTGCCCTTAGTGTTGGGTGGGGTTACTGGGTTATGGGGATAGGGTGGAGGTGTTGACCTTGGGTAGGGTGCTCTTTCCAAGAGCCGGTGCAGACTCGATGGGCTGAATGGCCTCCTTCTGCACTGTAAATTCTATAATTCTATGACTACTTCACTCCCTCACCTGACGTGGTCACAGATCTGCCGCAGGTTCCACTTCCTCTCCTTTGATATCCTCATTATGTCCAATACGGCCATTCCCAGGCACTCCTCCTGCATCTGTAGGTCCAGAGGCACCTGGATGTGGCCACCGACAAAGTCAGTGCGTGACTAAGTGGAGACCAAACAAAACATAGCAATGATTAGCTAGTTTGATAAGTCTTGTTGCCTTGTGCGGCTAACCCTGATAAGATGTTTTCAATAAGGTTGAGTTTCCTCTTTGATAAACCCTCATCAACACATTGTTTCATCAATCTGAGCTCATTTTCAACCAGACGGATCCGTAAATAATTAACTGGCAGAATGCTATCGGTAGATTCCTGTTTTGCTGAGGCCTGCACACTGCCAATGAATTGACCAGACCTGATTTGCATTGCAGTTCCGTTTTCTGCTGGGGAGAGTTGTGGAGGACGGGGATAGGGGACGGGGACGGGGACGGGGGGGGGGCGGGGGGGATGGCTGACCACGAGCGATTTTGCGCCGGTCAGCTCATTACCTACGCACCTCGTAGTGGCGGGTGCAGTCAGGAAGTCGCTGTGCCCGCCACTGCCTCATTGGGTTGGCGTCATACTTAAACCTGCCAGCTTTGCCCAGCCCACCACTCTACCCTTCCCTGCTAACCCTTCCTCCTTTCATTGGTCACCCTCCGCGCATCCTGAGCTGCCCCTGCCTGGTCTCAAGTGCAGGCTATAGTGTACCGACCCGCCCCAAAGTATAATACGGCGGCAACTCACTGGCAAACGCGGGAGAGGTGAGCCTTGTCAGGTGTACACCCCTTATCTACAGATGTAACAGAAAACGTTCTAATTTCTGACTGGCGGGGGGCCTTTTAATGAGCTTGCATGAGATGCTAATGTGAGCAAAAGGGCTTCCTAAAGTTTTATCAACAGGTAGCTCGACCGGCCTTTAAGCCTCCGTTAAAGTTCCAAGAACAGAATTCCCAAAGTTCATCCCGGCATTGGGAAAGGTGTCGCAAGAATTCCCCCCACCCGCCAAGCTTCCCACTGCTGGCGGAGACAGACTATTCTGTTCTTTATGTGAATAGTGCCCCATACTTTGCTCCGGATCGATCTGCCTCTAACCTGTTCCTGATTCTCAACCGCAGGAAATGGTTTCTCTCCGCCCAAGGTTGCAAACATTTTAATCACCTCGATTTTTGTCACCTCTCAATCTCTGCACTCCACGGGGTTCAAATTAAA
Source organism: Scyliorhinus canicula (assembly GCF_902713615.1). Lineage (NCBI taxonomy): Eukaryota > Metazoa > Chordata > Chondrichthyes > Carcharhiniformes > Scyliorhinidae > Scyliorhinus > Scyliorhinus canicula. The sequence continues at coordinate 116,768,985 of NC_052163.1, read as the reverse complement.
CCACATTCTGAAGTGAATTTAACCCTCTGAACCTTAAACCCAGTTAGTTGACCTCCTGTGGCATTGCTCTTTGCTGCTCGCAGCTGGGCACAAGGGAGGTAAAGAGCACGTTTCAATGGAAAAATACCTAAAGGCGCTATCCTCCGGCCACGCTGTGTTGGCAAAGCAGCTCGCCGCAGCGCAGCATGGCCAGTGAAAGCCGGGAGATCCTGCTCCCGCGATCTACCCAGCTCGCAACACCTTATAATCTCGCGAGACGTTGCGAGGGGAATCCCGCCCACAGTAAGCCTTACTCTAACGTGCAGATTCCCGAGGTATCTGAGGCTTTGCCATTCAATCCCTTCACCTCTGGGACGTCGGTGAACGCTATTTGGCGCGGGTCCCCAATGAAACGGGGCCCAGATGGAAAGGCAGTCCTAAGGGTCTCCAAGGGATTGGAGGCACCCAGCTGCATGCCCTTTGGGCAGGGTGGTACCCTGGCACTGCTGGTGCCACCTGGGTACCCTGGAACCTCCAGCAGAGCACCCTGGCATTGCCATCTGAGTGTTAGCTTGGGTGTTAGATGACACTGCCAAGGTGCTCCGGTGGCACTGCCAGCTGACAGGGGCACTGCCAAGGTGCCAGGTTGGCAGTGTCAAGCTGGAATTTTCATGCACAGCGGAGATCGTGCACAGGCGTTGGGCGGGGAGTGCAGGGGGGTCACCCTCATAGTGAGTTGGGGCTAAGGTAGCGACGTGGGTTGCGCAGGGGCTTCATAGATGGGGAGGCCATTTTTATAATGACGTCCTTATCTCTCGCTACACTGAGGGGTTCCTGGGAGTGGAACTCCTCAGTGCACAAAACGGAGCTATGTGAGGCCTCTGCAACGCAGTCCCCACTGAGGCCTCCTATCTAACTGGGGGTGCGTTAAATAACGAGGTATTTCTCAGTGCAGTGAGCGGCGGGAACCACACGGCTAAACACGCTTGCTATGGAACTTTGTTCCCCTTTGGTTAAATAGCGTCCTGTCATCTCTTTTATAACTTAATTATCAGAGCTGTGCACAGTACTCCAAGTCTTCGCTAACCAATGCAAGTTTAACATTACTTCTCTTTTTCCAGTTATATCCTTTCAGAAATGAGAGCCAACGCTTTTTTTGCTTTTTGTTTTGAACACCATATTTTGAACACCATATCATTATATTTGGAGATCTTTGACTTCTTGGCTCCAACTAATGATCTCAGAATCCAATGAACGTTTCGTCATGTTAGAAATATCCCAGCCTGGTTCATATTTCCTGATGCGTAAAAGCTTCACAATTACCTGAGCAAAGAGGTAGTCTATGACAGAGTAATCCAATACGGTGTTAATGTGCTCCTTCGTAAGGTCACAGCGATATGATTTCCTGCTGCCTTGTCCAAACCAGTTGGGGAAGAAAAATCTGCGTTGGGGAGAGGGAGAGAGATGAGACAGTCAGCCTGAAAAACAGAGATCACAGTCTGAATGGGCGTGATCTACCAGCCACGTCCCGCCCGAATCAATGCCAGGAGAGGCCACTTCTGGAAGTTAACCGGCTCCCCACGCCTCATGGGATCTAACGGGATCTCGCGCGACATCGAGATCTGGATGCCACCCATTGTGGGCGGGATCAACATTTGGCAAATCTGCAGATTAGAGTGAGTAGCTGGTCTCACCTGATCTACCCGAAGCTTGGGGGGAGGGGGGGGTGTCTAACCCCTTCCCTCGGAGAGCTTAGGTGAGTGCTGTTGAAAATACTGGTCCCCACGAATGGGGGTCAGGCAGAATGGCACTGGGGTGGGGTCTCTAAGGGGGCTGGATGCCCCCGGGTGGTTGGTCTCTGGGCAGGGTACCACCCTGGCACTGGGTGCTAGGCTGGCAGTGTCAAGGTATCAGGGTGATATTTTGCCTCGGCTGAGGAATGGGCCCTGCCTATGTGTGTGTGTGTGTTGCGGGGGGGGGGGGGGGTGGGGGGGGGGGGGGGTGGGGGGGGGGGCTGAGGACCCCCTTATAGGTGAGTTGGGGAAATGGTCAAGAGATTGGGATGCCATTTAAAAGTGGCGTCCTGATCTCCTCCTGCACCGATGAGTTGCTGTGAGCAGAGCAGGAAATGCGGCTGAGTACGGCTTTGTGCGTGGGGGGAGGGGGGTGGCACGGGAGTGGGGGGGGGGGGGGGGGTGCATTAGATAGCGGGGTCATACAAAAATTCCATAGCGACAGGAACGCCCCCTCGATTACCATCCAGAACAGACTCTGTTTTTTCTATGGTTACATTGCGCCCATTGTTTGTTTTATGGGAGGTGGACAACACCAGCCAGGTCACATTTATTGTCCATCCCAGCGCCCTCTGAGGGCATTAAGAGTCAATTGTTATGGGCCAGGGTTTAGAGAACCCCAAAGTGTATCATGGAGTTCACCTAACCCACAACTTATAATAGATTGTGGTATGGGGAGCACACGGCCCACTCTACAGGTGTGGTACAGCAGAAATGGAAAAGTATTTTTTAAAAGCAAAACAATGTTTATTCTATGAACTCAAGTTCACCTTTTTAAAACAGACTGTGCTGCCAGTGGGCAAAGAGAATACCAACGGCCTGTGTATTCCAGCCGAAATACAGTCAACACATTTAAAATCCTGAGATCTGACATTCAAAAAATATAAAAATTACTCTTTCAGAGGCAGTTAGGGTGTTTGCAAGTTATTATGAATTTAGTATACCTTTAGACTTTCAGTTTCACTTCGTTTCACCTCATTCGCAAGAGTTTGAGACTGTAAGTGTAAATGTCCAGAAGATGGCGCCGGAGCGAGGCGACTCTCTGCGAGCTCTCCCCAACAGATCCACTTTTTACTGAACTTATACTCGTTCTAATCTTTTAAAATTTAATTCTAAGACTAACATTATTAATAACCTACCTTGTGTTGCCCTATTATGTATTTTCTTTTATTCCCTTTTCTTCCCATGTACTTAATAATCTGTTGAGCTGCTTGCAGAAAAATATTTTTCACTGTACCTCGGTACACGTGACAATAAACAAATCCAATCCGAATCCAATTGATTTCTAATTGATGGCAGTCTGCAGGATCTCAACACAACACAGCGTCTTGAGATGCATAGAGTCACTGACAGCAGCTTCTGGATTTCCACGTTTAACTACATATTTACAGACTCCAGAAGTTGCTGTCAGTTTCCAAGGAATGATGACGGCGAATGCCGACAATTTCACCGTCACTGGCAATGCAAAATCCGGTCCGTTCTTGATTTTAAACAGACGTCGGTCACCGTTCTCACAAAACGAAGGAGGCAGAGCAAAACCTTGCGGGTCACCAAGGGTTTAACGATCAGTGAAGTCATTGCGAACAGAAAATGCCGTTGGTACGTTGACAGATACAGCAGTCAATTTGTGCACAGCAAGATCCCATAAACAGCAATGAATAATTTAAAATCGGATATCAATGCACTTCTAGCCAGGCAAGGACCTAATCTGAAACGGAGCCAGGTCAGGTGAATGCAGTTCAGATTGCGATCCGTCACAATCACATTGAACAGGCACAAGGCGCTGTATGTCCATTGTTATGGGCCAGGTTTTAGAGAACCCCAAAGTGCATCATGGAGTTCACCTGACCCACAACTTTTAATAGATTGTGGTATGGGGAGCACACGGCTCACTCTACTGGTGAGGTCCAGCAGAAATGGAAAAGTATTTTTTTAAAGCGAAACAATGTTTATTCTATGAACTCAAGTTAACCTTTTTAAAACATACAGTGAACATCTTAGCAACCATTAATTCAAATACACCCCCCCAAAGAATACATCACTAAATAATCCTTTAAGCTTTCCTTTTAACATCCATTAGACTTAAAACACATTTTACCAGAAGCATATCAGGTTAAAGTCACTACTGTTATTAGTTTTAAATCACCAGGATCAATTTACAGTCTTTAGATTACAGAGAGAGATTCATACACCTTCTGGCTGTGACTGCAGCTACCCAGCTCTGAAAACAAAACTAAAACACACCCTGCAGCAAACAGCCTAAAACAAAAGTAAAAAGCTGACAGACAGCCCAGCTCCACCCCTTCTCTGACATCACTGCCGTAATAAACACCTATTTCTTAAAGGTACTCTCACTACAGATATTTATATACACACCCATTTATAACCACACATTTCTTCAAGGTTCTCTCACATGACACCATTCATGCTTCTATACTCTGAATCAGTCAAACGCCTGGTTAATGTTGGTTGAGAGAAAAGCATACTCCTGTATCCCAGGTAAAACCTGCTCTTTTTCAGGGCGGCACGGTGGCGCAGTGGTTAGTGCTGCAGCCTCGAGGCGCTGAGGACCCGGGTTCGATCCCGGCCCCGGGTCACAGTCTGTGTGGAGTTTGCACATTCTCCCCGTGTCTGTCTTTGCCCCACAACCCAGAGGTGTGCAGGGTAGGTGGATTGGCCACGCTAAATTGCCCCTTAATTGGATAAAAAAAACTTGCTGTTTTTTTTTAGAATTGTGCCGTATGGAATCTTTAGCATTAATCAGAACTGAGCGACAGACCCTTGGCTTAACATCTCATCTGGAACACGGCACCTCTGACAGTGCAGCACTCTCTCAGTGTTGGCGTGTCAGCCTGCGTGATGTGGTCACATTCTGGAGTTCAGCTTCAATCTAGAAGATAATCAACGCTACTCACTCTGTAAAGAGGAAGACTCTGTTTAATCTTCAACTGTAGCAAAGGAAGGAACACTGTCTATCGCAGTGCTGATCTCTGCTGTATGCGCTGAGTGGGGTATGGTTTCCTGTTTACAGTTTTGAAGAGGACAAATCTTCCCTCTATCCTTCCCATATCTTATTTGAACAAATTCAATCCAACTGGGGGATATCATTGCTTCATTCTAATCTATTGCTTTTGATTTCATAGAACAGTACAGCACAGAACAGGCCCTTCGGCCCTCAATGTTGTGCCGAGCCATGATCACCCTACTCAAACCCACGTATACACCCTATACCCGTAACCCAACAACCCCCCCCTTAACCTTACTTTTATTAGGACACTACGGGCAATTTAGCATGGCCAATCCACCTAACCCGCACATCTTTAGACTGTGGGAGGAAACCGGAGCACCCGGAGGAAACCCACGCACACAGGGGGAATATTCTATGATTTATTATTTGATCAAAGTGTGTGTGTGTTAATAGAACATACAATGCAGAGGCCATTCGGCCCATCGAGTTTGCACTGACCAATTGAAGCCCTCACTTCCACCCTATTCCCAGAACCCAATAACCCCCTCCTAACCTTTTTGGACACTAAGGGGCAATTTAGCCTGGCCAATCCACCTAACCTGCACGTCTTTGGACTGTGGGAGGAAACCGGAGCACCCGGAGGAAACCCACACAGACACTGGGAGGATGTGCAGACTCCACACAGTCAGTGACCCAGCGGGGATTCGAACCTGGGACCCTGGTGCTGTGGAGCCACAGTGCTATCCACTTGTGCTACCGTGCAGCCCAAATGTATGAGATTGTCCTTCTCGTTCTGAAATTCAACACAATATCAAGAATTCTCAAGGTAACTGATTAGTAAGTTTGCGGACGACACAAAGGTTGGTGGAATTGCAGATAGTGCTGAGGACTGTCAGAGGATACAGCAGGATTCAGATCGTTTGGAGATTTGGGCGGAGAGATGGCAGATGGAGTTTAATCCGGACAAATGTGAGTAATGCATTTTGGAAGGTCTAATGCAGGTAGGGACTATACAGTGAATGGTAGAACCCTCATGAGTATTGACAGTCAGAGAGATCTTGGTGTACAGGTCCACAGGTCACTGAAAGGGGCAACACAGGTGGAGAAGGTAGTCAAGAAGGCATACGGCATGCTTGCCTTCATTGGCCGGGGCATTGAGTATAAGAATTGGCAAGTCATGTTGCAGCTGTATAGAACCTTAGTTAGGCCACACTTGGAGTATAGTGTTCAATTCTGGTTGCCACACTACCAGGAGGATGTGGAGGGTTTAGAGAGGGTGCAGAAGAGATTTACCAGGATGTTGCCTGGTATGGAGGGGATTAGCTATGAGGAGAGGTTGAATAAACTCGATTTGTTCTCACTGGAACGACGGAGGTTGAGGGGCGACCTGATAGAGGTCTACAAAATTATGAGTCGCATAGACAGAGTGGATAGTCAGAGGCTTTTTCCAAGGGTAGAGGGGTCAATTACCGGGGGGCATAGGTTTAAGGTGCGAGGGGCAAGGTTTAGAGGAGATGTATGAGGCAAGTTTTTTACACAGAGGGTAGTGGGTGCCAGAGGTGCCTGGAACCCGCTGCTGGAGGAGGTGGTGGAAGCAGGGACGATAGTAACATTTATGGGGCATCTTGACAAATACATGAATAGGATGGGAATAGAGGGATATGGAACAAGGAAGTGTAGAAGATTTTAGTTTAGACAGGCAGCATGGTCAGCACGGGCGTGGAGGGCCGAAGGGCCTGTTGCTGTGCTGTACTGTTCTTTGTAACTATGGAGAATTAACCAGTTTCAGGACTAATTCATCAGGTAGGACAGGAATATCTGAGAAATAGAATTGCAACATGCCAGGTATAAGACTGTAACAAGTCTTCAATAACACCTTCCAAACAAACATATCAACATATGAATTAGCAGGAAGAGGCCATTCGGCCCCTCCAGCCTGCCCCGCCATTCAATACGATCATGGTTGATCTGATTGTAACCTCAACCCCATATTACTGCCTGTCCCTGATAACCATTCACCCCCTTGTTAATCAAGAATCTATCCAGCTCTGCCGTAATAAAAATATTCAAAGACTCTGCTTCCCCAGCCCTTTGAGGAAGAGAGTTCCAGAGACTCATGACCCTCTGAAAGAAAAACTTTCTCCTCATCCCAGTCTCAAACGCTCAACCCCTTATTTTTAAACAGTGATCCTTAGTTCTGGATTCTCTGACAAGAGGAAATATCCGTCACACCTCCACCCTGTCAATACCCCTCAGGATCTTAAAGGTTTTAATCAAGTCACCTCTTACTCTTCTCAATTCTGGTGGAGATACAGACCCAACCTCTCCAACCATTCCTCATAAGACAACCCACACATTCCTGCAAAACATTCTCCCGTGGCCTCTACCACCCAGCAGGACCAGGGAAGCAGCTACATGGGAGCACCACCACCTGCACAGCTCCCCTCCAAGGCACACACCTTCCTGACTTGGAACTATATTGGCCGTTCCTTCACTGTCGCTGAGTAAAAACCTTGGAACTCCCTCCCTAACAGCACTGTGGATGTACCTACACCATGTGGACTGCAGGGGTTCAAGGAGGTAGCTCACCGCCACCTTCTCAGGGGCAATTAGGGATGGGCAATAAATGCCGGCCTAGCCAGCGACGCCCACATCCCCTGAAAGATTCGAAGAACAAGTTAGGATTAGGATAGCAACATGCCAGTCAGGGCCGGCTCAAGGCACCGGCAACTTGGGCTGTCGCCCGGGGCGCCATGTGCTAGGGGGCGCCAGACTCGGGTCCCGCGCATGCGCAGTTGGGCCGGCGCCAACCAGCGTATGCGCGATGGCCGCACTCCCCCAGTGTGGCCACACTCCCCCAGGGCGGCCCCCCACCCCGGTCCGTCCCCTCGGTCCGCCCCCCCTGCTCGGTCCGCTCCCCCCGCTCGGTCCGCTCCCCCCCCCCCCCCGCCTCGGGTCCCGTCCCCCCGCCCCCCCGCTCGGTCCGCTCCCCCCCCCCCCCCCCCGGTCCGTCCCCTCGTCCGCCCCCCGCTCGGTCCGCTCCCCCCGCTCGGTCCGCACCCCCCCCGCCCCGCCCCGCTCCCCCCCGCCCTCACCCTCGGGTCCCCCCCCCGGGTCCGCCCCCCTCTCGGCCCCCCCCTCGGCCCCGCCCCCCTCCCTCGGTCCCGCCCCCCCTCGGCCCCGCCCCCTCTCGGCCCCCCCCCCCCCCCAAGGGCGCCGAAGTTCAGCTTGCCCGGGGCGCCAGCAACCCTAGGGCCGGCGCTGATTCCAGTTATAGGACTCTCTGCTGTCAGTTGTAGGATTGTAACAGACCAGGCTAAGGACTGTAACTTGTTGCTGCTCTCTACACTTCTCAGTTCCTTAAAAGAGAAGCACAACTGATTTTTGCCGCAACCAATACTCTATAATGGTCAGCATTTAAAAGCAGAACAAAAATAAACTGCATTCTAAGAATTCCTTGGGTTCATCTGCTGAGTATGACAGAGTCATTCTGGAACAGTCACCAGATGAACAGTGTCAATACTGTGAACACTTTTCACTTCAGTCTCCATCCCTGGATGGTCACAGTCCAAAGCTGACAGGTAAGGCAAAGATCAGTTAGACCAGAAGCCTTTTCTTCCTTTCCTGAACAGGGACCATCCTTTGAGATGTCAGGAGAACCTCCTTCGATTTGGGAGCATTCTGTCCACATGACTTTGTTTGACAGTGTGGTCACCAGCCAATGCTTTATTGATATGGCGTTAGCGTGACATTTATAGAGCGTAATTCCAGAGCTGATCCTCTCACAGATTCATGTCAACATTGTAACGGGCACAGCCCCATTTCTTGCCAAGCTTAACCTTGTTAGCCAATTGGCCTGATGATGGTCTTGGCCCACCGACATCAATTCACTGACAGTCCTGACTGAGTCACAAGGTTCCAGATTCTACCAGGGCTTGAGAACCAAAATCTCGAATGGCGCTCCAGTGTAACACTGAGGGGGTGCGGCACTGCCAGAGGCGCCATCCTTTGAATGAGATGTTAAACCCGCCTGCTCTCCTCGTTGAAAGTTAAAGGTCTGTTTGAAGAAAAGCTGGGGAGTCCCGGCCAATATTTATCCTTCAGCCAACATCACAAAGGAAAATGACCTTGTCATTATCACGTTACTGTTTGTGGGAGCTTGCTGTCCAGAAATTAACGGTTGCGTTTCCTACACGACAACAGTCAAAAGTATTTAATTGGCTGTAATGCGCTTTGGGGCTTCCTGTGGTTGAGGACGGCACTATATAAATGCAAGTCTTCTTTTTTGTTTCTTTTTGCTACAACTATAGGATAAAACGCACGAACAGCAAAAATATAGTAAGGACCGTTTGTTAACACTGTACAGGCCATTGAGGACCACAACATGGATGCAATGTGCCACAACTTGCCTGATCCGGTACAGAACAACCTGTTGAGTGGATCCATCGACTTGGAAAATGTGACTTGGAGGGAACCAAAATTTCAAATCTTCAGTTGCAAGAGCGAAGAGGCTGTTGTAGACTGGCAGGATCCCTGGGGGAGATAGAAATGTTCAAATGTCAAAGACAGAGACGAAGACTTGAGACGCTGAGACATAGCTGCTAAAGACTGAGTGAACGCTTCAGGGCGGGATTCTCCGTCGGCGGGATTCTCCGCTTCGCCCACAGCGCACCCACGCCCGAGGGCTTGCCGACGGTGTGGAGGTGCCCCACAATGGCAAACCCCATTGGCCGGCTCCTGGAGGATGGGTGCGGCGGGAACGGAGAATCCCGCCCTCAGGGTCAATAGTCAAAGTTGAAAGTTGGTGGAGAGCTGAGGCATACATTTTTAGGAACTTTAGGAAGGATGTGAAGTCTTCAGAGAGGGTGCAGAAGATATTTACATCAACTGCAACAGCTTATATTTAAATAGCACTTGTTAATGCAATGAAACATCCTAAGGCATGTCAGAGGATGATCATCAAACAAGATAAGACATTGAGACACCTGAGGAGTTATTCGGTCAAATTATCAATGGCTTGGTCAAAGAGGAAGGTCTTAAAAACTGTTTTGAAGGTGGCGTATAAAGTCAAGAGGCAGGAAGAGATGAGGGAATTCCAGAGCTTGGGGGCGAGACAACTGAAGCCACAGCCACTAACGGTGGAGGGATTTTGATTGGGAATGCACAAAAGGCCTGAATTAGAGGAACACAGATATATTGGAGGGGTCTGGGATTGAAGGAGATTAGAAAAAGGGAGAATCCTTTCAGGGTGCTTTCCAGTCACCATGTCAGAACCCCATTTCCCAGGGTGAAGAAGGAGAGATGTCCAGGTTCCGCTCACCATTTCTCCTTGTGAGTTGCTGCAATTATACCACTGGGGACAAAGGTGGCAGAGAAACTTGTGGCATCACTCAGCACTTCAGATCGACAGAACGAGGGAGGCCCTTTCTGCTGGTGAAGGAATAACTTTGTGCGGACAAGCGAAACTATGGTGTATTTATTTACAGGCACAAACAAGTAATTAAGTAAAGTAAATTTGCCATAGTCCCAGGTGGCCATAGGTGGCCTCCCTTCGAGAGGGAGAACTGACTGGTGGTGATTTGACCTGAGGATCAGCACACCTCAGGCGAGGTGTCTCACAGAGGTCCTAAAAAAACATAATGGGCTAAATAAGATTGACAAATATTTGCTCAAAGAAGGAGTTTTGAAGGAGACGAGGTTTACTGTTGTACAATTGGAAATGCGACATCCAATCTCCCACAAGAGGTTCCCCAAACAGATAACGACCAGATAGCTAGCTGCAGTGATGCTCATTATGGATATAAATACTGATCAGGGCACCAGGGAGAATTCCCTAGCTCTTCTTTGTCAAAGAATCACAGGAACCTTTCACCTCCACCAAGAGGGCAGTCAAGGTGTCAGCTTAACATCTCACCTGACAGTCGGCACCTCTGACAATGCTGCACTCTCTGAGCTAGCAGTCCCAGCAGGGATTTTGTGTTCAAGCCTCCGGAGCGGGGATTGAACCCACAGCTGTTTGTCTCAGAGTTGAGAATAGCACCCACAGAGCACCCACAACACTTTGACAATGACATACGACCAATAGAATTTTGAACAGGCGAAGATTTTGGACAGCTGATGGAAGGTAGAAGCCCCTCCCCCCCCCCCCCCCCCCCCTGCCCAGAATAGTCTGGAGGTGACAAAGGATGTGGGTTTCAGAGGCGGAAAGGCCGAGTGAGGCTGGGGTGGACGTGGCCAGTATCTGTGACGCAGAGTTTAAGCTTTCCCAAGGTCAGTCGCAGAGAAAAGCGGTGTGTCACCATTATTACCCCACGAACAAGAAACTAACAGGCCCGTGTGATTGAGTTCAGGTTTCGCGACAGTTTTAGAATTTGAATTATTTGTTTAATGCAAAATGTAAAATATTACTGATGGTGGAAATGTGAAACTATTAGCAATACTCAACAGCTGTGGCAACATCTGTGGAGAGGGCAACAGTTCGTGAATCAAATCATACGAGGAGCGATAACAACTGTCGGATAACTCTGCTCCTATTTTCTTACTTGAGACTGGAGCCCCACAGTTCTCACCTGGGCCTCCAACCTGGGCCTGTGGATGGATGTGGAGCGTAGCTGCCCCTGGAGTCCTTCAGTGCAGTGTAGGAGAGTTGGGGGAAGCCAAGCCGTGCCCCCCCTTTCCAACACTAGCTGTCATATTATGGGATGTTTAAATGTCTTTGCCACTTTGACAAGCTATGGAGAGAAGGTATGTGAGGGTGGTAGGATGGGAATGGGGAGAGAGTATGTGAGGGGGGGGGTAGGCCACTAGCATAGTGGCCTTTCTTCCCGCAGCTGCTGCAGGTCGCGAATCGGGCTGAGCAGCGCTGCCGCGGGTGCTGGCTTTGTCCACAGAAGTGGCAGGCTGGAGCAGTTGAATAACTGGTTTGGCGAGCTGAGTAGTGGCAGGCTGGAGCAGTTGAATAACTGGTTTGGGGAGCTGAATAGTGGCAGGCTGGAGCAGTTGAATAACTGGTTTGGGGAGCTGAATAGTGGCAGGCTGGAGCAGTTGAATAACTGGTTTGGTGAGCTGAGTAGCTGGCTGGGGGAGCTGAGTAATTAGCTGGAGCAGCTGGATAGTTTGAGTAGTTGACTGGGACAGTAGGGCCGGCTGTGGCAGCGTGATAGCTGGGGGCCTTGCGGCACAGGCTTGGGGGGTCCTCAGGTCGGGGGCCCATGCGGGGTTAGCGGGGTCCGCGGGAAACGAGTTGAGGCTGCGGAAGGAAACTTCCATTGTGATAGCAGCCTCTACGGTAGTCTCTAAGCCCTGGGCCCCATTTTCTAATAGTCTCTGGCGTACATAGCTAGATCAAAGGCCCGCTACAAAAACATCCCGCACAGCAAGTTCCCTATGTCCGGCCGTGGTTACGGCCTGGTAATTGCAGTAATTTGAGAGATTATTCAACTTGCGTGCAAATTCAGCTAAAGTTTCAGTAGACCGTTGTCGGCGAGTCGTGAACACATGGCGGGCAAAGACCTCGTTCATGGGCCTAATATACATTTTGTCCAAAATCGCCAGCGCAGCGGTGTAGGAACCGGCTGGATTTAATTGTGTAGAAATTCTGTGGCTTACCCTCGCGTGCAGTAGGCTGAGCTTTTGTTTCTCCGTAGTTTCAGCAGTGCTGATTTCGGCCAGGTAGGCCTTAAAACATTTCAGCCAGTGGCAGAAGGTTTCTTTTGCCTCTGCATCCTGCGGATCGAGTTCTAGACGTCCTGGTTTTAGAGCGGATTCCATGCTTTACTTCGGCAGCTTCTTAAGTGTATTAAATTGATGGAACCATCAATTCAGCGAACACGTGTAGTTGGATCTGAACAGAGGCTTTAATACACTTAGAGCCAGCCTATTCGTCGTTGAACTTCAGGTGAAATGGCAGGCTGGCTCTAAGGCACTGATCTTTATACATCGGTCGCAGGGGAGGAGTCCTGGGCGGAGCCAAGAGAGGAGCCCAGTACAAACTCTCGCGTACTCCCAGAGCGACTCCCCCTGGTGGTCGGATAGTGCAACTGCACTTACAATGGGTAGATAACGAACATATATACATGGAGTGATATTGGCAACTATATATAGTGTGAATCACATTCACCACAATGGGGATAGGGTAGAGGTGTGGGCTTGGGTAGGGTGCTCTTTCCAAGGACCGGTGCAGACTCGATAGGCCGAATAGCCTCCTTCTGCAGTGTAAATTTTATGATTCTAAGACCCTGAGATGTGTAACTGGGTCCTGTGTAAATATTGCTGTTTTGTTGAATAAATGTTTTCTTAGGAACTCCTTGCACTCTCCTTTGCCGTTTACTTACTTCCTTAATTGAACAAACTCCACTCTGGCCATTAATCAGCCAAATTGGAGTGACAGGTTTCCTGACAGACCATCCCCTCTTCCCCACGCTCCCGCCCCGCCCCACCCCTCCCCCACTCCCCAACCTCCAATACCAGCTGCTGCAACCTGCAGTGAAATTTGGACCATGGCGGTTACAAAACTGCTTCCAAAGAGAACTGGGTCTTTCCTCGAAAGATTTTTATTTTGCGCAGAGTAATGTCGAAAGCAGAAGAGATCTGAACAATTTCAATGAGCTCAAAGCCTTCCTCCAGAGCTAGGCTTGGCAAAACTCTTTGTTTTGTTTTGGAAACCATGGAGGAAAGTTGACAAACAAATTCACAGGAGATTAGTGGTGAATTTTTAACATAAAGAATAAACCATTTTTGAAACAAGGGACAAAATGAACCACAGCACACCAGGCAAAGAGGTTGGAACGATCTCAGTACAAAAACAAATTAGAGATAGGGGCTGGTTTAGCATAGTGGGCTAAATAGCTTGCTTGCAATGCAGAACAATGCCAGCAGTGTGGGTTCAATTCCCGTACCGGCCTCCCTGAACAGGCGCCAGAATGTGGCGACTAGGGGCTTTTCACAGTAACTTCATTGAAGCCTACTTATGACAATAAGTGATTATTTATTTATTTGCAAGAAAATGATTCAACTTTGTGCCATTCATTTTATCTAAGCAATGTCCTTACACACACAAAGGCCCAGTGAAGATTTACCACTATCTTAACACCAAAGTGCCATGCTTGAGCTGGCCCAGTTGCAAATGGCTTTCTTCCCAGTGGATTTCCAAGCATTCACTATTTTTCACTGAGCCACCCAGAGTCACACTCGAAATTCACGATTATTCCAACTGCAGAGCAAACACATGAGTTCTCCCAGCAACAGTGCAGCATTTATCTTCAGAGAGCTTAGAACTCCTGTCTTCTCTCTCTCTCTCTCTCTGGCATACACAACATGAGCTTCCTTTCTGTCTTTCCCTGTATCGCAAGATGTCACTGGACCCCTGTTGCTCGGCAACAGCCGTTTTATTTCCACTTTGCGTTTTTTTCACCAAATCACTAACCCCTTTGTAACCCATCTTTCCTTTTCAACGGTTGTAAAACCTCATTAAAACGCATGTTTTATATATAAGCAAACCCTAAAATATTGATCCTTTTGCTGAGGGGCTTTCCATATTTCCCAGCACCAAGCTCATGAAAAAAACCCCAAAATGAAACTGAAACCGTGCTCCACGTTTCTTAACACACAAATACAAATTAAACTTAAATTTACACATTGTTCCCAACAATATACTACCTTGTGCCTACTTATTGTATAAGACACACAGACACCAATCGCTCAAAAGGGATTGGGCTCATTTATTGAAGACTAAGTCCGCGAGACCAGTTATGCATAGACATCAGAGCTGTGTATGTACTCTGCCCAGAACAAAAGTGAAACTTAGACTGGGTCACATGATACATTTCTCTTCCCGTGATGTCACGCTGATATCCCTTAAAGGCATATTACAACACTCACCGCTTGCCTTTGCAGCCAGAATACAAAGTTCTTCCGCTGTGTAGCCTCCAGAGCAGAAATCCAAGGTGCTTCCACCAGGGTGAGTGGTGGGGTGATAGAGGTAGACCTTTAGTCCGATGACACCTTCAGATCCATGCCCCTCCTGAGCTGCGTCCCCAGGAGCAGCCATTTCTCCGAAGTGGTGTAGTGGAGGCATTTAGGTATAAGACGCTTCCTCTTGGCTAGAAAAAAAGAACAAGAGAAACATTTTCACCATTTGACTAATAGAGGGCTTGAGGAATAGTAGCTTCTAAATGTTGGGGCAATTTAAGGGTTACAATCCTGTGGTTATTGTGCGTTTGACTGCAGTGGTCATGTTTTTTTAAAAAAGGATTTTGTTTTGCAGGGCAGGATCTCCCGGCTTTCATTGGCCACGCTGCGCTGCGGCGAGCTGCTTTTCCAGCCGTCGGATCGCGTTCAGAGACACAGGGAAGCTCAACTGTGCCAGAGGTGAACGCTTGATCAGGGCCCCTGGTACAAGGTGATTCAGATCGTGAACAGCTCTAACTGCTCCAGGAAGTCCACACCACAAGTTCCAGGTTGCCATGGCAGAAGGAAGTAACTTTAAATATGTTAGAGGTTGGGTTTTAAGTTAAAGGTGTCTCATTAATCGGCTCACGAATCAGAGAACGAACAGGAACACTTCACTGTCTAACTGTGACTATCACACTTCTTTGGCTGCACTGTACCGTGAAGCACTTTGGGAAGCCTAGAGCTTGAGAATTGCCGAAAGGTCATTTTTCCCGGAATGTTAACTCTGTTTACCCCTCCACAGTTGCTGCTTGACTAACGGCATGTTTCCACTATTTTCTGTTTCTGTAAGAATTATCTTTCTTTCTCTTAGAAGCCGTGCTGCAGACCCAACATTACTTCAAAATGCTTTCTCTGCCTTTGTCACATAGCACCACAAAAACCGCCAGAACTACAAGACCATCAGATGATGAAAAGACACGCAAAGTGTGTTTGTTTTAGATCCAGGTCGCGATTGAGCAACAAAGGATCCGCTTAACGGCAAACGAATAGGTTCTGACTGAGTTAAAATCCCACTCCCAGTGCGGATGATGTCATTGCTGCCTAGTCAGTGACCCAGAAGCTCCCTGTGCTAGAATGGTACACTTCCGGAGGCCATTCAGCCTATTGCCCATGTTGGCTCCCTGAAATGTCCATTTTAGTATTTCTACTTCTGCTGCTCTTCCCAAGTCTCAACTTTTAAGTTCCTTTTTGAAAGTTACGATCGAATATTCCTCCTCCACTTTTTCAGGCAGCGCACAATTTGCTGAGCAAGAACATTCTTCTCATCTCCTCCTGCTGGTTTCTCTGTCAGTTATTTTAAAATCCACGTACCTCTGCTTACCCCCCCCCCCCCCCCCCCCCCCCCCAGCCGCTGGAACCAATTTCTCTTTGTTCACTCAAAACAAAGCTGTTTATGATTTTGAACGTCCCCAGTAACTCTCCCCTGAAGCCTCTCTACTCTAATCAGAACAGACCCAGATTCCCCACAGAATCAAAGTCCCTTATCCATGGTACCTGTAAATTGTTTCTACACCTATAAGACGATCTTCAACCTCTCCCTACTCCATTCCGAGGTTCCCACCTGCTTCAAAAAGACCACCGTCATACCAATGCCAAAGAAGAACCAGGCAACGTGCATCAATAACAGCCGTCCAATGGCTTTGGCATCCATCATTATAAAGTGCTTCGAGAGGTTGGTCATGAGGCACATCAACCCCGTACTCCCAGAATCCTTGATCCACTGCAGTTCGCATACCGCCACAACCGGTCCACAGCAGACACCATCTCCCTGGCCCAACACTCTTCCCTGGAGCATCTCGACAACAAGGACTCATACATCAGAGTCCTATTCATTGACTACAGCTCCACCTTCAACACCATAATCCCAGCCAAGCTCATATCCAAACTCCAAACCCTAGGACTTGGCTCCTCCCTCTGCAACTGGATCCTCCACTTCCTGCCCCCTAGACCACAATCAGTAAGGATAAACAACAGCACCTCCTCCACGTTAGTCCTCAATACCGGGGCCCCGCAATGCTGCGTACTTAGCCGCCTACCATACTCCCTATACACTGTGTGGCAAAATTTGGCTCCAACTCCATCTACAAGTTTGCTGATGACAAGACCATAGTGGGTTGGATCTCAAACAACAATTAGTCAGAGTACAGGAGGCAGATAGAGAACCTAGTGGAGTGGTGTAATGACAACAATCTCTCCCTCAATGTCAGCAAAACTAAAGAGCTGGTCATTGACTTTGGAAGCAAAGTATCGTACACACCCCTGTCTGCATCAATGGTGACGAGGTGGAGATGGTTGACAGCTTCAAATTCCTATGTGTGCACATCACCAACAATCTGTCCTGGTCCACCCACACCAACGCTACGACCAAGAAAGCACAACAGCGTCTACACTTACTCAGGAAATTAAGGAAATTCGGCATATCCACATTTACTCTTACCATTTTTCACATATACACGATAGAAAGCATCCTATCTGGCTACATCACAGCTTGGTATGGCAATTGCTCGGCCCAAGATCGTAAGAAACTACAGAGAGTTGTGAACACAGCCCAGTCCATCACGCGAACTCGCCTCCATCCATTGACTCTGTCTACACCTCCCACTGCCAGAGCGGGCAGCATAATCAAAGACCCCTCCCACCTGGGCTATTCTCTCTTCCAACCTCTCCCATTGGGCAGGAAATCTAAAAGTCTGATGACACGCACTAACAGATTGACAAACAGCTTCTTCCCAGCTGTTACCAGACTCCTGAATGACCCTCGTATGGACTGAACTGATCTCTCCACACATCTTCTCTGCTGAGTAGTACTACACTCCGAATGCTTCACCCGATGCCTGTGTCTACGTATTTACATTGTGTATTTATCGTATGTCCCAGGTTTTCGATATATGGAATGATCTGTCTGGCCTGTATGCAGAACAATACTTTTCACTGTACCTCGGTACATGTGACAATAAATGGAATTAAATCAAATCAAATCATAAGAGGTAGGCCATTCGGCCCATCGAGCAGCTTCACCATTCAATGAGATCATGACTGATCTGCAATGATACTCCACAACTCCACTTTTTCACATTCCTCCCATAACCCTTGCTTCCCTTACTGACTAAAAATCTCAGCCTTGAACATACTTATTGACTAAGCCTCTACAGCCCTCTGTGGTAAAGAATTCTCTACCCTCTAAGATACGAAATTCCTCCTCAGCTCTGTCTTAAATGGGTGACCCCTTGCTCTGAGATTATGGCCTCTGGTCCTAGACTCTCCCATAAGAGCATGTTAGTGATCGATTGTATTGTATTTGACTGGAAGATCAAGGGCGGTGCAGTGATTAGCACTGCAGTCTCACGGCACCGAGGTCCCAGGTTCGATCCCGGCTCTGGGTCACCGTCCGTGTGGAGTTGGCACTTTCTCCCCGTGTTTGCGTGGGTCTCACCCCCACAACCCAGAAATGTGCAGGGTAGGTGGAATGGCCAGGCTAAATTGCCCCTTAATTGGAAAAAATTAATTGGATACACTAAATTTATTTTTAAAAAATGATTGGAAGATCATTGGGACATTAAAAAAAGACTTTTCTTTTGTCGCTCACTTAAAACATTTTTCTTCACCAGGTATAAAAATATTGAAAATAGAGAAAAAAATGTTTGGATGACGGTCAAGCATTGTCCATTTGGGTAATGGGTATTTCTGCTTTCCAATCAGCGTAGGGAAGGCCGTGCACCACAAGATTGGATGTGTTGGCCGAATGATGGCTGGAGCGTGGTGGCAAGTCATGTGATGAAACCTGCAGGAAATGCTCTCAGCTCCGAAAGTGCTTGTGTAACAAATGGCTGGGTCAGGCCCCATCCCAGCAGAACGTCGGAAATCACAGTGGCTGAGCCCGCGATTTCCCTCCAGTCTCATCGGTGCATCTTTATATATCGCCCTCCCCCACAATATTAGGTGTTTTGCTGCTAACTACCTCACTGCACACATTAATCCTCTTGCCCAGGGTATTCAGCCCCTGTATGGGTTAACGATGTGAGGCACTCTTACCTCTGGGACCTGAGCTAAATTCCATCCCAGAAAGGTACAATAAGAATGTGTATTTATGTCACCCCCTTCAATGCAGAAGAACTGAGCCAAGGTGCTTTACAGGACATTTCAGACCCAATTTGACACCTCAGCCACACGAGATGTTTCAGGGGAAACTTTAAGCAACTCTGTAAAGGAGGAGAGAGACACAGAAACAATTCCAGGGAGCTGGGCTCCCTTGGTGGGATAATAGGCAAGAAGGTTCTTTTAAATAGCCAATTTGGAGCATCACAAAGTGACGTGGCTCTCACAGTTAACCGTGATGTAGCTCATTCCTTAATCCCAACAGCAAGTTCATTGGTCCACTTAGAATCATAGAAATCTACAGACAGAAGGAGGCCATTTTCCATTGTGTGTACCAGCCGTGAAAGAGGGGCGGGCACGGTAACACAGTGGTTCGCACCGCTGCCTCACAGCGCCAGGGACCCGGGTTCAATTTTGGCCTTGGGTCACTGTCTGTGCGGAGTCTGCACGTTCCCCCCGTGTCTGCGTGGGTTTCCTCCGGGTGCTCCGGTTTCCTCCCGCAAGTCCCGAAAGATTACCCCATTAGGTAATTTGGACATTCTGAATTCTCCCTCTATAATAATAATAATAATCGCTTATTGTCGCCAGTAGGCTTCAATGAAGTTACTGTGAAAAGCCCCTAGTTGCCACATTCCGACACCTGTTCGGGGAGGCCGGTGAACCCGCGCTGCTACCTTGGTCGGCAATACAAGCCAGCTGTTTAACCCGCTGTGCTAAACCAGCCCTTCTGCGTACCCGAACAGGCACCGGAGTGTGGCAACTAGGGGCTTTTCACAGTAACTTCACTGCAGCGTTAATGTGAGCCTATTTGTAACAATAAAGATTATTATTATATTATAATCACCCCTCAGCCTTCTTTATTGCAAAGAAAACAATCCCTCCTCATTGCTAAGATTCTCCAATTCTGATAACATCTTCAAAAACCTCCTCTGCATCTTCTCTGGTGCGAGTACATCCTTCCGTGATGACCAGAACTGCACGTAGCATTTGTTATGGTCCAACGGCTGTTATAAGCAGGTTTGTATGGTGACCTGAAACATCGATGGTTATTATCACAGAAATACAGAACCGTAGAAAAGTTACGGTTCGGCCCATTGACTCTGTGCCGGTCAAAGAAAAAGAATAATGAAACTAGCCGTTCATTTTAATGCCCCTTTCCAGCACTTGGTCTTTGGCCTTGCCGTTTACAGCAGTTCAGATGCAGATCTAGGTCACGTTTTGAATGAGTCGAGCATTTCGGCCTCAACCACCAACTTAGGCCGTGAATTCCAGACACCCACCACCATCTGGGTGAAAACGATTTTCCTCATGTTCCTTCTAATCCTTCCACCAATTATCTTAAATCTACACCCCCTGGTAATTGACTCCTCAGCGAGGGGAAACGACTCTTACCTGTCTCCCCTGTCTAGGCCCCTCATAATTTTGTACACCACAAATAGAACATATAGTGCAGAAGGAGGCCATTCGGCCCATTAAGTCTGCATCGACCCTCTTTAAGCCCTCACTTCCACCCTATCCCCGTAACCCAACAACCCCTCCTAACCTTTTTGGTCACTAAGGGCAATTTTTCATCGCCAATCCACCTAACCTGCACGTCTTTGGAAATAGTTCGCCCATTAGCCTGCTCTGTTCTAATGAAAACTTGGAGTCGTTTGGAGACTTGGGAGGAGAGATGGCAGATGGAGTTTAATCCGGACAAATGTGAGGTAATGCATTTTGGAAGTTCTATTGCAGGTAGGGAATATACATTGAATGGTAGAACCCTCAAAAGTATTGAAAGTCAGAGAGATCTAGGTGTACAGGTGCATATGTCACTGAAAGGGACAACATAGGTGGAGAAGGTAGTCAAGAAGGCATGAGGCATGCTTGCCTTCATTGGCCAGAGCATTGAGTATAAAAATTGGCAAGTCATGTTGCAGCTGTATAGAACCTTAGTTAGGCCACACTTGGAGTATAGTGTTCAATTCTGGTTGCCACACTACCAGGAGGATGTGGAGGCTTTAGAGAGGGTGCAGAAGAGATTTACCAGGATGTTGCCTGGTATGGAGGGCATTAGCTATGAGGAGAGGTTGAATAAACTCGGTTTGTTCTCACTGGAACGACGGAGGTTGAGGGGTGACCTGATGGAGGTCCACAAAATTATGAGGGGCATAGACAGAGTGGATAGCCAGAGGCTTTTTCCCAGGGTAGAGGGGTCAATTACGAGGGGGCATAGGTTTAAGGTGTGAGGGGCAAGGTTTAGAGGAGATGTACGAGGCAAGTTTTTTACACAGAGGGTAGTGGGTGCCTGGAACTCGCTGCTGGAGGAGGTGGTGGAAGCAGGAACGATAGTGACATTTAAGGGGCATCTTGACAAATACATGAATAGGATGGGAATAGAGGGATACGGACCCCGGAAGTGTAGAAGATTTTAGTTTAGACGGGCAGCATGGTCGGCGCAGGCTTGGAGGGCTGAAGGGCCTGTTCCTGTGCTGTACTTTTCTTTGTTTTTTGTTCTTTGAAAACAACCCCAGCCTCTCCATTCTCTCCACATAGCTGCAATTTACAAACCCTGGCAACATTCTTGTAAATCTCCTCTGCAGTCTCTCCAGAGCAATTATGTCCTTCCTGTAATGTGGTGACCTGAATCTCAACCTAGATGTTGGGTGGGTGCTCTTGGCATTGATAAGGGGACTTGGCAGTTTCCAGCTGGAGACTCAGTGAAACCCCTGAGCTGCCTCTCTTCGGGAAGGCATGCCACATCTTGTGCTACTCAGGCACTTAACAAGCCAACAGTGGGTCTTCCCTGGGATGACGGACTCCCATGGTCGGATGGCCCACCTGCCGAGAGTTGCTGGTCAGTTGGAGACACTCAGCAGCACCAATGGGAAGGCGGAGGCCACTTCCGGCACTACACCCACTGACAGCCTCGGATCAAGGAGGGTCTCAGGAATAAGTGAGTGATGGTGGGATTCCGGCTGTGGTGGTGGGAGGGTGGGGAGAGGCGGGTCAGCAGAAAGGGCTGGGGTGGCTTCCAGCGCTCCCTTTCCCAACGCAGGGTCTCTCAAACTGGCACTGAGTGCCTTTGAACAAAGGACCATCTGGGAGCCCGGAAGCAAACATGATTTTCATGCTCCCTGAATGGCAAGCCACCTTCCCACCACTAGTGACAGTGGGATGAAGCCCTTAAGTGGCCCTAACTACCCATTTATGGCCTTCCACCGGCAGCCAGGTAGGAAGGTTGTCCATGGGCCTTCTCTCCATGGATTCCATCAAGGCAGAGGCAGGAAGGTGGTGGGACCCCCACTCATCACCTTCTCACCCAATTAAAGTCCCATCTCATTACCAAATGCCACAATGGGGGGTGGGGGCAAGCTTCCGCCCCTTGTCTGCGCACATGACCCTTGCGATCATGGACATTCACTCTCAGCATCATTTGGTGGCCTTTGTCTTGGGTGACAATCACAGTTGTACTTAAGAAAGAACATAGAACATAGAACATAGAAAAATACAGCATAGAACAGGCCCTTCGGCCCACGATGTTGTGCCGAACCTTTGTCCTAGATTAATCATAGATTATCATAGAATTTACAGTGCAGAAGGAGGCCATTCGGCCCATCGAGTCTGCACCGGCTCTTGGAAAGAGCACCCTAGCAAAGGTCCACACCTCCACCCTATCCCCATAACCCAGTAACCCCACCCAACACTAAGGGCAATTTTGGACACTAAGGGCAATTTATCATGGCCAATCCACCTAACCTGCACATCTTTGTCACTGTGGGAGGAAACCGGAGCACCCGGAGGAAATCCACGCACACACGGGGAGAATGTGCAGATTCCGCACAGACAGTGACCCAAGCCGGAGTCGAACCTGGGACCCTGGAGCAGTGAAGCAATTGTGCTATCCACAGTGCTACCGTGCTGCCCTTAAGAACAAATTAATCTACACTCCATTATTCTACCGTAATCCATGTACCTATCCAATAGCCGCTTGAAGGTCCCTAATGTTTCCGACTCAACTACTTCCACAGGCAGTGCATTCCATGCCCCCACTACACTCTGGGTAAAGAACCTACCTCTGACATCCCCCCTATATCTTCCACCATTCACCTTAAATTTATGTCCCCTTGTAATGGTTTGTTCCACCCAGGGAAAAAGTCTCTGACTGTCTACTCTATCTATTCCCCTGATCATCTTATAAACCTCTATCAAGTCGCCCTCATCCTTCTCCGTTCTAATGAGAAAAGGCCTAGCACCCTCAACCTTTCCTCGTAAGACCTACTCTCCATTCCAGGCAACATCCTGGTAAATCTCCTTTGCACCTTTTCCAAAGCTTCCACATCCTTCCTAAAATGAGGCGACCAGAACTGCACACAGTACTCCAAATGTGGCCTTACCAAGGTTTTGTACAGCTGCATCATCACCTCACGGCTCTTAAATTCAATCCCTCTGCTAATGAACGCTAGCACACCATAGGCCTTCTTCACAGCTCTATCCACTTGAGTGGCAACTTTCAAAGATCTATGAACATAGACCCCAAGATCTCTCTGCTCCTCCACATTGCCAAGAACCCTACTGTTAACCCTGTATTCCGCATTCATATTTGTCCTTCCAAAATGGACAACCTCACACTTTTCAGGGTTGAACTCCATCTGCCACTTCTCAGCCCAGTTCTGCATTCTATCTGTGTCTCTTTGAAGCCGACAAGAGCCCTCCTCACTATCCACAACTCCACCAATCTTCGTATCATCTGCAAATTTACTGACCCACCCTTCAACTCCCTCATCCAAGTCGTTAATGAAAATCACAAAAAGCAGAGGACCCAGAACTGATCCCTGCGGTACGCCACTGATAACTGGGCTCCAGGCTGAATATTTGCCATCCACCTCCACTCTCTGTCTTCTATCGGTTAGCCAGTTTGTTATCCAACTGGCCAAATTTCCCACTATCCCATGCCTCCTTACTTTCTGCACCAGCCTACAATGGGGAACCTTATCAAACGCCTTGCTAAAATCCATGTACACTACATCCACTACTTTACCTTCATCCACATGCTTGGTCACCTCCTCAAAGAATTCAATGAGACTTGTAAGGTAAGACCTATCCCAAATCAAGCTGTCCAAATGCTCAGAAATCCTATCTCTCAGTACCCTTTCCGTTACTTTGCCTACCACTGAAGTAAGACTAACTGGCCTGTAATTCCCAGGGTTATCCCTATTCCCTTTTTTGAACAGGGGCACGACATTCGCCACTCTCCAATCCCCTGATACCACCCCTGTTGACAGTGAGGACGAAAAGATCATTGCCAACGGCTCTGCAATTTCATTTCTTGCTTCCCATAGAATCCTTGGAGCGTAAGACAGGCTTGCATTTTTTGACAGTGTGTTTCATGAGGTCCAGGGCCGGCTCAAGGTACCGGCAACTCGGGCAGTGGCCCGGGGCGCCATGTGCTAGGGGGCGCCATCAACGAGTGCGTGACCGGCGTCAGAGACCTGCCGACAGAGAGACCGGCCCGCCGATCGGTGAGTCCCGATCATATACCAGGTCACTCCGGCCCCCCGCCGACCCCGACCCCCCCCCCCGACCCCGACCCCCTCCCCGACCCCCTCCCCGACCCCCCCCGACCCCGACCCCCCCGACCCCGACTCCCCCGACCCCGACCCCCCCCGCCCCCCCCCCCCCGACCCCGACCCCCCCCGACCCCGACCCCCCCCCGACCCCGACCCCCCCGACCCCGACCCCCCCCGACCCCGACCCCCCCGACCCCGACCCCGGCCCCCCCCTGACCCCGACCCCCCCGACCCCGACCCCACCCCCCCACCCCGACCCCCCCCGACCCCGACCCCCGACCCCGACCCCCCCCGAAGGGCGCCGAAGTTCAGCTTGCCCGGGGCGCCAGCAACCCTAGGGCCGGCGCTGATGAGGTCAGGATGTACCAAAGTGCTTTACAAATGGAAACGTTGCCAGTGTTGTAACGTCAGAAATCTGGCAACCACTGCAAAGTGGCACAAACGCCAAACGCCATGCTTCCTCCTTCTCCCCAAATCTTACTGAAATATCGGTTTCTCTTTTAATTTTCAATCCAAGCAAAAGGCGCACATCCTGAATGTCGTCACACAGCTTCACTCTCTGACTGATTGCAGCACCTTAATTTCAATTTTCTCCAACCCAATAACCTTAACCAGACCTAAGAAGTTGGACGGTGAGTTGAAATGATAAAGAGTGCGATTTTGAAATGCATCCTCTTTCGTCGCTGAGTTCAGTGAAGGTTGGGCCTTGTTTTTGCACATGTTTGACATCACTTGTTTATCAGCACAGACTGTGGCTTTTCGACATCTGTTACCTGAACCAGTTTCCTCCGACACTTCCTCAACTTGCTTCCATTTACTACGACCAAGCCAAAACAAGCAGTTGCATCGTTCTCACCATGCCTCGTTCCTGACCCACACCCTGTACCCATTTACCAGTTCCCAGTTCAGGCCACATCTGAAACATTACCCAGTCTTTTATCTTCACTGATGCTGAGCCATCTGTGTATTTTTTGTTATGTAATATTTACATCAGAACTAAAACAGTTTATTCAGCCCAGCTAGTCGATACGCAGAGAAAATCCAGGGACGTGGTTTGCGCTGCCACTGTGGCGGAGCGGGGCCTGATAGAGTCGACACAAATATCAGGGCCCATCTTTAAAGGGAGCCCTGAACTGCGCTGTAAATAAATCTCCCCCCCCCCCCCCCCCCCCCCCACAACCCCAGGATGCTGCAGTGCATCCTGTAAATGGGACATCACTGCCACTGTGCGGCGCTACTAGAGGGAGTGAAGGTTTAAGATATGGGGCGGTATTCTTTGTAGCCCGACAGCAAAATCATGATTGGCTATCAGGTGGAGAATGGATTCCGACGCTGTAATCAGGGCCGACGTGGGTTTGGCGCTGGTCCGCTCTGCTCCACCCAATCCAAACCGGTGCACCGTTGCAATGGCATTGGCGCATCATCGGCCGCCCCAGCCGCGATGCTCCGCCTCCAATGGGCCGAGTTCTGGACGGTGCGGGCCACGTGTAGTCCCGAACGCGCAGGAACATGGCGTGCCGGCTGCGGAGTGTGTCCAGTGCCGCCACACTTGGCCAGGATCCGCGCTGCTGCTCGATGGCGGGGGATGGGGAGGAGGCGGGGCTCCTGTGAGGGCTGGGGGGACAGATGGGGGGGTGGCCAGGGGGTGGGCTGTGGTGTCGCGGTTGACGGGTTGGGTTCGCGCACGGCCGGCGCCGTGTTGTACGGTGCGACCAGTGCAGGTCAGCCGTGACCCATGACCCGGCCATTCTTCGGCTGTTTTTGCTGCAGGAGTTTCACTCGCCGCCGGTGCTAGCCCCTCACCGGTACCGGAATCGGTGGGGGGGGGGGGGGGGGGGGTAGGTGGTTCAGGCCGAAATTTTGGTTCTGAAAGTCCACACCTGCTCAGCTGGCATCGACACTTAGTTTCCCAAACGTTGATTCCAGCCCATGGTGCGAGACGGGATCGGGAACGCATCTCAGGATCAAGCACGGCACAAAGATTGCAATTCAGGGATTGGATCCGACGGGAAGGCCTGATTCATCACATGACCAGGATTTCCAGATGCAGCACAGGGTACATCCCAGATTGAAACTGAGGAATTATGTACGTTCAGGTGCTGGGAGCAATAGAAAACAGCAAAATGATGACCAAAAGCCTTTGATCAGAAAGTATTAGCGGCCGCATCTGGAAACTGAGTATGAGAAACCAAGCTAAAAACAAGAACTTTCTAATAGCTCGATTTAAAAAAAAGACGTGCTTTTGTGTAAAGTGCTGAGGGAGCTGTCACATTGGAGTTGTTATACAGGCATCAAACAGTTCAGCATCAGTCACTCCTTCTTGCAGTCAACACATTTCAAAATTATTTCTGTCAAGTCAGGAAGTAACGCTCGCAATATGGTACTGGATTTACCAAAGCACATCGTCCATCTTAGGAAACTACAATTGACAAATAAATAGGAAGTTGTCTCACTTCAAATTTCCCTGAATTATGAATAAAAAGACAAAAATTCCCCTGCAAGATTTTAGCAGCTTCTTGTAAAAATAAAACCCCTTTAAGCTTGCTGGGCCAGTTTCAGCACAGTGGGGTGGGCAGGGGCTGCTGGCCATTAATTATTTTCCAGGGCAGCACGGTGGCCTAGTGGTTAGCACAACTGCCTCACGGCGCTGAGGTCCCAGGTTCGATCCCGGCTCTGGGTCACTGTCCGTGTGGGGTTTGCACATTCTCCCCGTGTCTGCGTGGGTTTCGCCCCCACAACCCAAAAACGTGCAAACTAGGTGGATTGGCCATGCTAAATTGCCCCTTAATTGGAAAAATGATTGGGTACACTAAATTTTTTTAAAAAAATTAATTATTTTCCAATCATCGTTAAGAGACAGACATTTATCTCATTGCTGCTTGTGGGGTCTTGCTGTGCAAAAGTTTGCCATTCTGTTTCCTATATTGCAACAGTGAGTATTGCCCAACAACATGAAATGAATCACCTTGGCTTTGCGATGTCTGGAAGTTGTGTCAGACAGGAGCGAAATGCAAATTTCTTCTGCTAAAACCCAGGCTGATATTTGATAACAACCTGATCCCAAAGCAGTTATTGAAGAATGAAACTTGTGACACAATCCTTTTCTTGATAATAGGTTAATTTATAAAATGCAGAATTGCTTTCCACCTACTGACCCAATTTCCCAACGGTCTCGCTTTACAAGTGCTTGAAGTATTTCATTCTGTTTACCTGCTCACCTTAACAATACAGCTAACATGTTGCAATTGGCTTCAGCAGCACTGGGCTCAGGGAAACAAAACAAGGGCAGCACGGTAGCACAGGGGATAGCATTGTGGCTTCACAGCGCCAGGGTCCCAGGTTTGATTCCCCGCTGGGTCACTGTCTGTGTGGAGTCTGCACGTTCTCCCCGTGTCTGCATGGGTTTGCTCCGGGTGCTCCGGTTTCCGCCCAAAGACGTGCAGGTTAGGTGGATTGGCAATGCTAAATTGCCCTTAGTGTCCAAAAAGATTAGGAGGGGTTATTGGGTTATGGGGATAGGGTGTAAATGAGGGCTTAAGTGTGTCGATACAGATTTGATGGGCTGAATGGCCTCCTTCTGTACTGTATGTTCTATAAATCAGACATGTCATAGGTTGCTATCCAATGATTCTCTTTTCCAGTAATCCAGTGCTGGAATGCTTGCATGTATGAACAATGTGTGAACAATGAGTACGGATGCAGCTTTTTCTCTGCTATGAAGTGCTCTCTAGTAGACCAGCCTTCCAATGCTTACTGCTGAAAGAATGTAAAGAATGGCCATTCGGATAAGGTCTTGGACAGAGACCTGGGCACATGAGGTGCATCTCAGGAAAGGTAAGGTTCTGTACGTCGGGGCACCACCCCAGGGGGAATCAGGGTGTGTCACGGTCTAGGATATATAGACCGCTGGTCTTCATTAAAATAAATCAGCGCTGCAAACAGAACTGATAAAGAATTTTGATTGTTTCTGTGGTTTTGCTTTTGAAAACAGTTTTTAAAAATTCTAATATGTGGGCATTGCTAGCAGAGCCACATGTATTTGCCCTTCGCTAGTTGACCTGACAAAGTGGTGGCGGCCTTCCCATCACCTTCCAGAGGCCAATAGGAGTCAGTTACGCAGAGGGCGGAGGATAATTCCGTCCAGCTCCAAGGTGAGTTTGGTGGCGGAAGGGGCATTTAATTGGGTGGGAGGGTGGCATTTGGGGACCCCGCCACCTTCCTGCCTCTTCCCTGATTAAGTCTGTGGTTGGTTGGGGGCACATGGGCAGCCTACTTGGCCTGTTGCCAACTGAAGCCTTCAAGTAGGCCTTGCGTGGCTGCTTTTACTGGCACTGCTAGCAATTCACAGCTGCCAACCTCTGATTACCTAACAGCTCTCGGGGATGGAGAAGGTGGGAGGGGGGGGGGGGGGGGGGGGGAATTTGCTCCCAGGGTTCTTGAACCCCGGAGATGGGTGGCTGCTGGGTCTGAAGTGCTGAAAGTGGTGGGCTGTCCACAAAAGAGGCGACAAAGGCCTCTCACCGTCCAGCTAGTGGGCAAAGCCCCTGTCGCCTGCATTAAATCCTGCCCAGAGTGCCTGGCGGGGCAGCACGCGGCACATTCTCTTTATCTGAAGAACATGTTGGGTTTTCTCAGTCAGACGTTACTGCTGCCAGCTGACAGGTGGGCAGGTTTCAGCAGGTTTCTGACACGAAGTTTCACAATTTGCCGTTTGTGGGTTTTGATCTAACAACCTCAGCGTTGCTAAGCTCAGTGCCATTGGCCACCAGACAACTGTGAACACAATGGTGAGAAATGGCGGCAGTACCGGGGGATATTCCAGAGGGGAAGTTACTGACTCAGTCCCTGCGGCGAGTGATTAAGCCTTTATTGTGTTTGTTAAACTTTGCATAAGGTTAGTGGTATGTTCCGAACATGCGACCTTGATCCCTCCCTCCCCCAGAGGACAAGGGCAGTGGTCACCCCTCCAAGCCATACACACACACACACACCATCCTGACGTGGAAATATATCCCCCATTCCTGCGCTTCCACTAGGTGGAAATTCTGGAAAACCCACCCCAACAGCCCTGTGGGAGGTGAAGACGGCGGCAGCTCGCCACCACCTTCTCTAGGGGCAATTAGGGGTGGCCAACAAATCCTGGCCTAGCCAGCGACGCCCACATCCCATAAATGAATAAATTAAAAACAAAATACCCCCTTGCTCCATTTTTTTCAGTTAATATCTCTTCTGAGCCAAAAACCCCGATGATGACACCATCTGTCACCGTGTTTTATGATGACAAATCCTCCTATTTGTCAAGGCATTGAGTTTGAGAAGGTGTCACTTTCCCATTCTGGGTCACCTATTGCTGGCAGTGACCTGTGTGACAGACGCTTCCTGTAAAGCTGAGAAGTCGGGGTGAGCCCGTTAATTGCAAATGGAAGCCCACAGAACATTCCGGCTCCCTTCCTCTCCCCTTTCCTCTACTGTGTACCAGATCGATTTTTAACAACAGACAATGATAGTTTCAACTCTAGATTTACTAATTGAAGTTAAATTGTATCAGCTATCAGGGTGTGTGGGATTTGAACCCATGGCTCCAGCCCGGGTCTCTGGATTTTTTAACGCCCAGACACCACTACCACCTCTATCTAATAATAATAATAATAATCGCTTATTGTCACAATGAGGGGCTGGTTTAACACACTGGGCTAAATAGCTGGCTTTTAAAGCAGACCAAGGCAGGCCAGCAGCGTGGGTTCGATTCCCGTACCAGCCTCCCCGAACAGGCCTTGGAATGTGGCGACTAGGGGCTTTTCACAGTAACTTCATTTGAAGCCTACTGTGACAATAAGCGATTTTTATTTCATTTCATTTCACAAGTAGGCTTCAATGAAGTTACTGTGAAAAGCCCCTAGTCGCCACATTCTGGCGCCTGTTCGGGGAGGCCGGCACGGGAATTGAACCGTGTTCTGCATTACATGCCAGCTGTTCAGCCCATTGTGCTAGACCAGTCCCTGCTGACTCCTGCCCTTCTGCCAATGGAAGCCAGAGCTGTCGTGCTTAACGGAAGCCTAACTCCATGAAGACTTTGTGTCTCTTCTTGAAGCTGCAACCATGTCGATGAAGACAAAGGAGTTGAAAGGTTTTGGGGGAAAGGGTGAGTACATGTAGTTAGAAAGATTTGTCCCTAAAGATGAGATGAATGCACCTTTACTTTAGCGGCATTTCCATTCCCCACACCTGGTGATATTCTCTGAGTGAAACCCTTCAATTTAACCTCAATCAGGAGGACAGTCAGCATTGCTGATCTTCACCACCACCACCACCACCAACACCACCACCAACAGCACCACCATCACCATCACCAACACCACCACCAACACCAACAGCACCACCATCACCATCATCATCATCATCACCACCACCATCACCATCACCAACACCACCAACAGCACCACCATCACCATCATCATCACCACCACCACCATCACCATCACCATCACCAACACCACCACCATCACCATCACCAACACCACCAACAGCACCACCATCACCATCACCAACACCACCAACAGCACCACCATCACCATCATCATCACCACCAACACCACCACCATCACCATCACCAACAGCACCACCATCACCATCATCATCACCACCAACAACACCACCATCACCATCATCATCACCACCAACAACACCACCATCATCATCACCACCATCACCATCATCATCACCACCAACAGCACCACCATCACCATCACCAACACCACCACCACCAACAGCACCACCATCGCCATCACCAACACCAACACCAACAGCACCACCATCACCATCATCATCACCACCAACAGCACCACCATCACCATCATCATCACCACCAACAGCACCACCATCACCATCACCAACACCACCACCACCAACAGCACCACCATCACCATCACCAACACCACCACCAACAGCACCACCATCACCATCACCAACACCACCACCAACAGCACCACCATCACCATCACCAACACCACCACCAACACCAACAGCACCACCATCACCATCACCAACACCACCACCAACAGCACCACCATCACCATCACCAACACCACCACCAACAGCACCACCATCACCATCACCAACACCACCACCAACACCAACAGCACCACCATCACCATCATCATCACCACCAACAACACCACCATCATCATCACCACCATCACCAACACCACCACCAACACCAACAGCACCACCATCACCATCATCATCACCACCAACAGCACCACCAACACCACCACCATCACCATCATCATCACCACCAACAGCACCACCATCACCATCATCATCACCACCAACACCACCACCATCACCATCATCATCACCATCATCATCACCACCATCACCATCATCATCACCACCAACACCACCACCATCACCATCATCATCACCACCAACAGCACCACCATCACCAACACCACCACCACCATCATCATCACCACCATCACCATCATCATCACCACCAACAGCACCACCATCACCATCATCATCACCACCAACAACACCACCATCACCATCATCATCACCACCAACAACACCACCATCATCATCACCACCATCACCATCATCATCACCACCAACAACACCACCATCATCATCACCACCATCACCATCATCATCACCACCAACAGCACCACCATCACCATCATCATCACCACCAACAGCACCACCATCACCATCATCATCACCACCAACATCACCACCATCATCATCACCACCATCACCATCATCATCACCACCAACAGCACCACCATCACCATCATCATCACCACCAACTGCACCACCATCATCATCACCACCATCACCATCATCATCACCATCATCATCACCACCATCACCATCATCATCACCACCAACAACACCACCATCATCATCACCACCATCACCATCATCATCACCACCAACAGCACCACCATCACCATCATCATCACCACCAACAGCACCACCATCATCATCATCACCATCACCATCATCATCACCACCAACAGCACCACCATCACCATCATCATCACCACCAACTGCACCACCATCATCATCACCACCATCACCATCATCATCACCATCATCATCACCACCATCACCATCATCATCACCAACACCACCACCACCACCAACACCAACAGAACCGCCATCACCATCATCATCACCACCAACAGCACCACCATCACCATCATCATCACCACCAACTGCACCACCATCATCATCACCACCATCACCATCATCATCACCACCAACACCACCACCATCACCATCATCATCACCACCAACAGCACCACCATCACCAACACCACCACCACCATCATCATCACCACCATCACCATCATCATCACCACCAACAGCACCACCATCACCATCATCATCACCACCAACAACACCACCATCACCATCATCATCACCACCAACAACACCACCATCATCATCACCACCATCACCATCATCATCACCACCAACAACACCACCATCATCATCACCACCATCACCATCATCATCACCACCAACAGCACCACCATCACCATCATCATCACCACCAACAGCACCACCATCACCATCATCATCACCACCAACAGCACCACCATCATCATCACCACCATCACCATCATCATCACCACCAACAGCACCACCATCACCATCATCATCACCACCAACTGCACCACCATCATCATCACCACCATCACCATCATCATCACCATCATCATCACCACCATCACCATCATCATCACCACCAACAACACCACCATCATCATCACCACCATCACCATCATCATCACCACCAACAGCACCACCATCACCATCATCATCACCACCAACAGCACCACCATCATCATCACCACCATCACCATCATCATCACCACCAACAGCACCACTATCACCATCATCATCACCACCAACTGCACCACCATCATCATCACCACCATCACCATCATCATCACCATCATCATCACCACCATCACCATCATCATCACCAACACCACCACCACCACCAACACCAACAGCACCGCCATCACCATCATCATCACCACCAACAGCACCACCATCACCATCATCATCACCACCAACTGCACCACCATCATCATCACCACCATCACCATCATCATCACCAACACCATCACCAACACCAACATCAGCACCAACACCATCACCACCAACACCAACACCAACATCAGCACCAACACCATCACCACAAACACCAACACCAACATCAGCACCATCACCACCAACACCAACACCAACATCAGCACCAACACCATCACCACAAACACCATCACAAACACGACCACCAA
Source organism: Scyliorhinus canicula (assembly GCF_902713615.1). Classification (NCBI taxonomy): domain Eukaryota; kingdom Metazoa; phylum Chordata; class Chondrichthyes; order Carcharhiniformes; family Scyliorhinidae; genus Scyliorhinus; species Scyliorhinus canicula. The sequence goes on along the minus strand of NC_052163.1, from coordinate 116,735,336 downwards.
CACCATCACCAACACCACCGCAAACACCAACAACACCCTGAACCCTTAATGTACTAAGACATCCTAAGATGCATCAATCATGCAGAATAGATTGGCTTTGTGGTCAGTTTATGATAAAAGTCTCTCTAGCCAATGATGCTCATGTGACAAGAACGAATGACAACAACAACTTACATCCTGAAAGTGGAAAGAGAGCCTGATGTAAATCGATGCCAAGGACCACAATCCCAGGTAAAGGTTTCTGGGAAGTTGCCAGAACAACAACTCATGTTTGAATATCACCGTGAACATAATAACGTGCTGCCTCACAGCAGCATTGCTGCCTCACAGGAGCATTGCTGCTTCACGTGAGCATTGCTGCCTCACAGCAGCATTTCTGCCTCACAGCAGCATTGCTCCCTCACAGCAGCATTGCTGACTCACGGGAGCATTGCTGCTTCACAGGAGCATTGCTGCTTCACGTGAGCATTGCTGCCTCACAGCAGCATTTCTGCCTCACAGCAGCATTGCTCCCTCACAGCAGCATTGCTGACTCACGGGAGCATTGCTGCTTCACTGGAGCATTGCTGCCTCACAGGAGCATTGCTGCCTCACAGGAGCATTGCTGCCTCACAGCATCATTGCTGCTTCACGGGAGCATTGCTGCTTCACGGGAGCATTGCTGCCTCACAGCAGCATTGCTGCTTCACAGGAGCATTGCTGCCTCACAGGAGCATTGCTGCTTCACAGGAGCATTGCTGCTTCACAGGAGCATTGCTGCCTCACAGCAGCATTGCTGCTTCACAGGAGCATTGCTGCTTCACAGCAGCATTGCTGCCTCGCAGGAGCATTGCTGCTTCACAGGAGCATTGCTGCTTCACAGGAGAATTCCTGACTCACAGGAGCATTGCTGCCTCACAGGAGCATTGCTGCCTCGCGGGAGCATTGCTGTTTCACGGGAGCATTGCTGCTTCACGGGAGCATTGCTGCCTCACGGGAGCATTGCTGCTTCACAGGAGCATTGCTGCCTCACAGGAGCATTGCTGCCTCACAGGAGCATTGCTGCCTCACAGCAGCATTGCTGCGTCACAGGAGCATTGCTGCCTCACAGCAGCATTGCTGCTTCACGGGAGCATTGCTGCCTCACAGGAGCATTGCTGCCTCACAGCAGCATTGCAGCTTCACGGGAGCATTGCTGCTTCACAGGAGCATTGCTGCTTCACAGGAGGATTGCTGCTTCGCAGGAGCATTGCTGCTTCACAGCAGCATTGCTGCTTCACAGGAGCAGTGCTGCCTCACAGCAGCATTGCTGCTTCACAGGAGCATTGCTGCTTCACAGGAGCATTGCTGCCTCACAGCAGCATTGCTGCTTCACAGGAGCATTGCTGCCTCACAGCAGCATTGCTGCCTCGCAGGAGCATTGCTGCCTCACAGCAGTATTACTGCCTCACAGCAGCATTGCTGCTTCACAGGAGCATTGCTGCCTTGCAGGAGCATTGCTGCTTCACGGGAGCATTGCTGCTTCACAGGAGCATTGCTGCCTCACAGGAGCATTGCTGCTTCACTGGAGCATTGCTGCCTCACAGGAGCATTGCTGCTTCACAAGAGCATTGCTGCCTCACGGGAGCATTGCTGCTTCACAGGAGCATTGCTGCTTCACAGGAGCATTGCTGCCTCACAGGAGCATTGCTGCTTCACAGGAGCATTGCTGTCTCACAGGAGCATTGCTGCCTCACAGGAGCATTGCTGCTTCACAGGAGCATTGCTGCCTCACGGGAGCATTGCTGTTTCACGGGGGCATTGCTGCCTCACAGCAGCATTGCTGCTTCACAGGAGCATTCCTGACTCACAGGAGCATTGCTGCCTCACAGGAGCATTGCTGCCTCACAGCAGCATTACTGCCTCACAGGAGCATTGCTGCCTCACGGGAGCATTGCTGTTTCACGGGAGCATTGCTGCTTCACGGGAGCATTGCGGCTTCACGGGAGCATTGCTGCCTCACGGGAGCATTGCGGCTTCATGGGAGCATTGCGGCTTCACGGGAGCATTGCGGCTTCACGGGAGCATTGCTGCCTCACGGGAGCATTGCGGCTTCACGGGAGCATTGCGGCTTCACGGGAGCATTGCTGCTTCACGGGAGCATTGCGGCTTCACGGGAGCATTGCGGCTTCACGGGAACATTGCTGCTTCACGGGAGCATTGCGGCTTCACGGGAGCATTGCTGCCTCACGGGAGCATTGCTGCTTCACAGGAGCATTGCTGCCTCACAGGAGCATTGCTGCCTCACAGCATCATTGCTGCTTCACAGGAGCATTGCTGCCTCACAGCAGCATTGCTGCTTCACAGGAGCATTGCTGTCTCACAGGAGCATTGCTGCCTCACAGCATCATTGCTGCTTCACAGGAGCATTGCTGCCTCACGGGAGCATTGCTGTTTCACGGGAGCATTGCTGCTTCACGGGAGCATTGCTGCTTCACAGGAGCATTGCTGCCTCACAGCAGCATTGTGGCTTCACAGGAGCATTGCTGCCTCACGGGAGCATTGCTGCTTCACAGGAGCATTGCTGCTTCACAGGAGCATTGCTGCCTCACAGGAGCATTGCTGCCTCACAGGAGCATTGCTGCCTCACAGCAGCATTGCTGCCTCACAGGAGCATTGCTGCCTCACAGCAGCATTACTGCCTCACAGCAGCATTGCTGCCTCACAGCATCATTGCTGTTTCACAGGAGCATTGCTGCCACACAGCAGCATTGCTGCTTCACAGGAGCATTGCTGCTTCACAGGAGCATTGCTGCTTCATAGGAGCATTGCTGCCTCACAGGAGCACTGTCAGCAAAATCTGACGTTTAGCCACATCAGGAACGAATAGGATAGATGACCAAAAGTTCAGTCAAATAGGTAGGTTTTAAAGAGAACCTTAAAATGGGGGGTGGGGAGGAGTGGGGTGCGCGTTAAAGAGCCAGCGAGGTTGAGGGAAGGATGTTCAGCTCTCACTAACTGCTGAAACAAAAATAGTTTTAAAATAAATAAAATTAACAGAACGAAAATGAAAGGACATTCTTTGCAATAGTTTTGAAGGTGTTCCACGACACCTTCGAGAAATGCTCCTGTAATGATATGGATGACATTGCATGTAAGTGTGGGAGAAGCAGATGGCGAAACAGTGCACAGGGCTATGTGGAAAGGGCAGAGAAATGGGATTAACTGGCTGGCAAAGACTGGCATGGTTAGGATGGGCGGAGTGGCCTCCTGCTGTGTCATACTATCCCATATTAACTTTGCATCAGTTTAAAATAAATGACAAACAGGTGTAGACGTTCTTGCTGCCAAACCACATGTCTTTGCGGCCTACCTCAGCCCCCCTCCCTCCCTCAGAACACCACACAGCCTTCACTCCTCCAACGTCTATATGGTTCTGGGCCACGCACTACCCTATTCTTCTTCGGTTCTCTGACCAAAGGTGGGTCTGACCCACAGCACCACCCCAGGTAGGGCAGGGAAGGTTGAACCCTGTGCTGTTTGGCACCAATTTGATCCACATCAGCGATCCAGCACCCCAAGGAGTCTGAGTTGCTTTGACAGCATGCACTTCACCATGCACACTGTGGTCTGGAGCTACGAATAGTGATGGTGGACGCTCCAATTTCCTTTCCATGCCCATGGCTGACCATAGAATCATAGAATTCACAGTGCAGAAGGAGGCCATCGCTCCTGCACCGGCCCTTGGAAAGAGCACCAAGCCCACTCTCCCACCCTACCCCATAATCCAGTAACCCCACCTGACCTTTCAGAACACTAAGTAGCATGGCCAATCCACCTAACCCGCACATCTTTGGACTGTGGGAGGAAACCGGAGCACCCGGAGGAAACCCACACAGACAGGGGGAGAACATGCAGACACCGCACAGAGAGTGACCCAAGCCGGGAATCAAACCTGGGACCCTGGAGCTGTGAAGTGTCAGTGCTAGCCACTGTGCTACCGTGCTGCCCGTGTCTGAGACCCGGAGTCTTTCCCACTCTTACCCCCACCTGTCATTGGGGTGTTGGAAGAATTTACGAGTTGACATTCAACGCGTTATGAATGCACCTTCCTTGGCCACCAAATTCTGGGATGGGAATCGAACCCAGGTCCTTTGGCTCGCAGGAAGGGATGCTACCCACGGCGCCATAAGGCGTTGTACACATTAACCTATAAAGGGGGTAATTTAATTACCTTGGGTACGTTCTGCATTTTGGTGAGGCAATTATTTTAATTAGGCTTATAACTCTGTTAAAAATTAGAGTGCAATGTTTTTCCTAGGGGCTGTGGACCCCCCCCCCCCCCCCCGCCCCCCCGCCCCCCCCCTCCCCCCCCCCCCCCCCCCCCCCACCCCCACCCCACCCCCCCGCCCAAACTAAAATGGGGATTAAATGCCCGTGTGTGGGGAGCAGTATTGGCTGTTACTTTCCCCGAATTGACAAAGTAGCCTCCAGAGGGCGGTCTTGCTGATCAATTGAGGACGACGGTGCGTTCTCGGAGTTAGAGAATCAATAGAATGTTCTCCAGCTCGGGAGGAGCAGCTGGCTATCCTGACAGGAAAATGAGGGTGAGCGCGCCCATCCCAACTTCTTAAATTTTCAATTAAAAATAGCCTTAGGAGGTGGAGCCAGGCTGGCAGGGAAGGGCGTCTAAACCTGCATGGAGTACTGGCCCCCTGTAAGCTTCCGGCCGGCTGCTGCCAGGCAAGTACGCAGTTCTCCAACGCTCCTGGGAACCTGGAAAGCCAAACAACATTTTCCAGTTACCCTCCAACACCAGGGTTCAATTGACCTTCAATTAGGTCAATTGGCCACTCGCTGCTTGAGGGCGGGCAGCCCCCTACCCATCCTGCCTCCGCAAACGGGGCAGAATGGAGTCGGGGACCCAGCAGACCTGTGCATTCCTGTCTCCGTGCCTGGCCCCGTGGTTCCACTGTGCCAACCAATGTTGTGAGGCAAGGCTTATGGCAAGACTCACAGAAAACAGTCCAATTTGTAAAGTCTGTTTAACCAGCAGCAAGTCTACAGAGTCTACTTACAGAGAGACTCTATGAACCAGAGCAAACAGAAACCAAGTCTGGGTGATTTCTCCAGCCAAATGCAATGAGTGGATTAGAGTTACATGAGACAAATTGTGTGTCGGAATTCAGTCCCAACCATTTACAGCATGGGGTGATAGGGGAATAGATAAAAAGATGAAAGGAAGATTTGCATATCTATCGTGCCTTTTGTGATCATAGGATGCCCAAAAGCGCATAGTCATTGCTAATGTAAGAGATGCAGCAGTCAATTTGTACATAGCAAGCTCCCACAAACAGCAATGTGATAATGACTAGATAATCTGTTTTAATGATTTCGATGGTGAATTCTCAAACCATTTCCATATTGGTTTCATTGTATCCAGCTGACAAAATATGCTCAGAGACTGATTCCCGATCGAGTTGGGAGTCCGCTTCTGCAGTTGGAGCTGAGGTGGGCTGTTGGGGGAGTGAGGGGAGCTTCACTGTCCACCTACACCAGGCTGTATATGGGGTGATTGAAGACACAGTGGGAGTTAGGGGAGGGGGATGAGCAGTTTCGGTCTCTGGCTTCACTGATTGGTCAGATGGGTAGCCTGGGAGTCCAGGCCGACCCCTTCTCCCTTTCAGAAGCTGCCTGAGCTGAATTCAAACTCCTGGCATCAGAGGAATTAGAATCAGGCAGGACCCACAAGGGGGAGCGACCCATCCCGTCCAATTACTCCTAGGTTGGAAGCCAGAAATGGCCTCCAGGGTGTTCCATTGACTACTACTGTCTGGTGAAGCACAAAAATAAAGTGATTTCTCTTGCTTCCTCCAGAAGTTCAGGTTGTAAGGCGACAGTTAGAACATAGAACATAGCACAGTACAGCACTGAACAGGCCCTTCGGCCCTCGATGTTGTGCCGAGCAATGATCACCCTACTCAAACCCACGTATCCACCCTATACCCGTAACCCAACAACCCCCAGTATTTAACATGCACACACCTGCGTTAGAGGTTGAGGGTTCATGTCCCACTCCAGAGACCTGGGCACAGAATGTAAACTCACACTGCAGCACCCGGGGAGTGCTGCATTATCAGAGACACTGCCATTTGAATGAGGCACCTGTCTACCTTCTCGAAAATGAAAAAAAGAAAATCGCTTATTGTCACAAGTAGGCATCAATGAAGTTACTGTGAAAATCCCCTAGTCGCCACATTCCGGCGCCTGTCCGGGGAGGCTGGTACGGGTCTCGGGTCGATGTGAGAAATTCCACGTCACTATTATGGACGAAGAGCAATGGAACTCCTGTCCTTGGTATTATTTATCCCTCAGTCACGCTGAGCAAGAAGAGGAAGAGAGCCACTGTCCTAGTTAACGCTTATCTCTCGGTCAATGTCACCAGAACAGATTATCACATTGTCATTGTCACATTGCTGTTTGTCAAGGCTTGCTGTGTCCACTTGAGCTGCTGAGTTGTCAACATTTCTACAGCAGCGACACGACAGAAGTACTTCTTCACTCGCTATAAAACACCTTGGGGTGTCTAGAGGCTTCTGTGCAGGTCAGAGCCCTGGAATATGGAGGGGCACATTTACCTGCTGCTGCTCATTTAAATCATCCCAGAAAGTGTGAGTGTGTGTGTTTGTATTTGACTGTGCGTGTTTCTGTGTTTGTGTTTGAGTGTGTGTTTCTGTCTGCATGTGTGTATGAGTGTGTTTGGTTGTATAAGTGTTTGTAAGCACATGAGTGTGTGAGTGTGTGTGTGTACTGAAGTGTATTTGAGTGTTGGTGTGTGTGTATCTATGTATGCCTATGTCTGAATGAGTGTGCATCTGTGTGTATATAAATATTGATGTGTGTGTATATACGTGTGTGTGTGTGTGCATTTGGGCATGGATACAGACGTGTGTGTGTGAGAGAGTTTGTGTGTTATGCCTTTGTGGGTATATGTGTGTGTGTGTGTGTGTCTATGGGAAGGAAGGCCCGTTCCCTCTACAAAGTACCTATTAAAGTTATAAAACCAGTCAATAAAGTTTCTTACCCTGAAATGTTGCTTCTCCTACACTGGTCAGGGTTTCCACATTGCAGAGTGAGAGGAGCGAGCGGGTAGGAGGTCCTCCATGCTGTGTCTGGCTTCTCTGCTGTGTGAGCAGCTACGTTTACTGCATGCGTCCTAGACTTCCTGTCAAGGATGGATGAGACATAGATTGTTGTGCAGCTTCCTGCCTCTGAACGGGCTCTTTCCCCTTCTTAACCTACATAGCAGCACGCGCCTCCATAAGAGTAGTCACTCCACTCCAACGGCAAGTCACACTGCAAAGTGGTTCGAACAAGTTAAAGGCGAATCAGTAATTATTGATGATGATTTATTTCAGAATTTCTTCAATATTTATGAAATTCTTTATATGGGGCCTCACGGTAGCATGGTGGTTAGCATCAATGCTTCACAGCTCCAGGGTCCCAGGTTCGATTCCCGGCTGGGTCACTGTCTGTGTGGAGTCTGCACGTCCTCCCCGTGTGTGCGTGGGTTTCCTCCGGGTGCTCCGGGTTTCCTCCCACAGTCCAAAGATGTGCGGGTTAGGTGGATTGGCCATGCTAAATTGCCCGTAGTGTAAGGTTAATGGGGGGATTGTTGGGTTACGGGTATACGGGTTACGTGGGTTTAAGTAGGGTGAGCACAGTAAGAAGTCTTACAACACCAGGTTAAAGTCCAACAGGTTTGTTTCAAACACGAGCTTTCGGAGCACGGCTCCTTCTTCAGGTGAATGGGTTAAGTAGGGTGATCATTGCTCGGCACAACATCGAGGGCCGAAGGGCCTGTTCTGTGCTGTACTGTTCTATTGCATATAATAATCAAAGATTGCCGCCCTTTAGGAGCATTGGAAGACGAGTAGACCATTCAGCCCGTCGAACCTGCTCTACCATTCAAAACGATCATGGCAGATTGGACACAGCGTTTTATACCCACTATCCCCATAACCCTCTATGTTATTGTCAATCAGAAATGTATCCATCTCTGCTTTAAACATGCTGAATGACTGAGCTTACACAGCCCTCTGGAGTGGAGAATTCCAAAGATTCACAACCCTTTGTGCAAATAAATTCTCTTCATTTTGGCTCTAAGTGGCTTCCCCCTTATTTTGAAATTGTACCCCCCCAAACAAGGGAAACATCTCTGCATCGACCCTGTCTATTCCTTGAATTATTTTTTAGGTTTCAATGGGACGACCTCTTGTTCTTCGAAACTCTAAAACAGGCCCAGTTTCCCCGCAATCTCTCTTCAGAAGACAGTCCCGCCATCTCCAGAGCAAGTCTGGTGGACCTCCGTTGCACCCCCTCTATGGCAATAATATCCTTTCCTCCATGAATGTATGATATTACATAGAATTTACAGTGCAGAAGGAGGCCATTCGGCCCATCGAGTCTGCACCGGCTCTTGGAAAGAGCACCCTACCCCTACCAAGGTCAACACCTCCACCCTATCCCCATAACCCAGTAACCCCACCCAACACTAAGGGCAATTTTGGACACTAAGGGCAATTTATCATGGCCAATCCACTTAACCCGCACATCTTTGGGCAATTTATCATGGCCAATCCACCTAACCCGCACATGTTTACATTTGTATCATCAATCTTCCTCTAAACTACACCGGGTATTGTTGTTTGGAGAAGGGGTAGGCCAGGTACGGAAAGACAACCTTCAAAGAAGCTGGCGTGCCTCGCGAGATGATTTTCTTCATTCATTCTCAATTTTCTCAAGAGAGTCAGGGGGCAGAGGCGAGTGTAGTGGCCATCACTAAGGAAGCTGAAAGGTCTGAAGGTGGATAAATCACCTGGACCGGATGGCCTACGCCCCAGGGCTCTGAAGGGGATAGCTGAGGAGATGGTGGAGGCATTGGTGGTGATCTTTCAGGAATCACTGGAATCAGGGAAGGTCCCAGAGGACTGAAAAATGGCTAACATGAGACCCCTGTTTAAGATGAGAAATGATAGGCCGGTTAGCCTGACGCCAGTCGTTGGTAAGATTTTAGAGTCTATTCTTAAGGTTGAGATTGTGGAGTAGGAGCGGCATGGTGACACAGCGGTTAGCACTGCTGCCTACGGCGCTGAGGCCCCGGGTTCGGCCCCGGCCCTGGGTTACTGTCCGTGTGGAGTTTGCACATTCTCCCCGAGTCTGCGTGGGTTTCGCCCCCACAACCCAAAGATGTGGACTGGCCACGCTAAATTGCCCCTTAATTGGGAAAATAAATTTGGGTACTGTAAATTTATTTAAAAAAAAGAGATTGTGGAGCACTTTGAAGTGCTTGGTACAGTAGGGTTGAGTCAGCATGGCTTTGTCAAGGGGAGGTCATGCCTGACAAATCTGTTAGAATTCTTCGAGGAGGTAGCAAGGAGGTTAGGTAAAAGACTGGACCTGATCCATTTGAATTTCCAGAAGAGCTTTGACAAGATGCCATACAGGAGGCTGCCAAAGATAACAGCCCATGGTGTTAGAGGAAAGGTACTGGAGGTTAGAGGAGGTTAAAGGTTAGAGGATTAGTCTGACTGGCAGAAGGCAGAGGGTGGGGATAAAGGGGTCTTTTTCAGGATGGCAGCCGGTGACTAGTGTTGATCCGCAGCGGTCAGTGTTGGGACCGCAACTATTCACTCTCTACATTAACGATCTGGAAGAGGAACTGTTGCTAAATTTGCAGATGATACAAAGATATGTAGAGGGACAGGTAGTATTGAGGAAGTGGGGAGGCTGCGGAAGGACTTGGACAGGCTAGGTGAGTGGGCAATGAAGTGGCAGATGGAATACAATGTGGAAATGTGTTGAGCTTTTGCTTTGATGGGAAGAATAGATCCATAGACTATTTTCTAAATGGGGAAAGGCTTTGAGAATCTGAAACACAAAGGGACTCAGGATTCCCAGATCAGGATTCTCTTAAGGTTAACGTGCAGATTCAATTAGCAGTTAGGAAGGCAAATGCAATGTTTGCATTCACTTTGAGAGGGCTAGAATACAAGAGGATGGATGTACTGCTGAGACTGTATATGGCTCTGGGCAGACCCCATTTGGAGTATTGTGAGCAGATATGGGCCCCGTATCGAAGGAAGGATGTGCTGGCCTGGGAAAAGATCCAAAGGAGGTTCACAAGAAAGATCCCAGGAATGAAAGGCTTGTCTTATGAGGAGTGGTTGAGGACTCTTATGTCTGTAATTGATGGAGTTTAGAAGGATGAGGGGGGAATCTCATTGAAACTTACAAGATACTGAGAGGCCTGGATGGAGTGGACATGGAGAGGATGTTTCCACCAGTAAGAGGGACTTGAACCCGAGGGCACAGCCCCAGACAGCAGGAACGAGCCCTTAAAATGGGATGAAGAGGAATTTCTTCAGCCAGAGGGTGGTGAATCTGTGGAACTCATTGCCGCAGAAGGCTGTGGAGGCCAAATCACTGAGTGTCTTTAAGACAGAGGTAGAGAGGTTCTTGATTAATAAGGGGATCAGGGGTTATGGGGAGAAGGCAGGAGAATGGGGATGAGGAACCTATCAGCCATGATTGAATGGGGGAGCAGACTCGATGGGCCGAGTGGCCTAATTCTGCTCCTATGTCTTATGGTCCTATGTGGGTTTGTTAACTGGCCCTACCTACCCTGAGGAGATGGTGGTAGGCCTTCTTCCTGGAACACTGTGGTAGCTGAGGAACTTCCAGGGTCACTTCAGAGGGTGGGTCAAAGTTAAACACATGGAGTTCGACTGGAGTTATATATGGGCCCAAAACGGTGCAGCAGTTCGGTTAATCGTTGAGGGGCAGGAGCAAACAGGGCTGAAAAGGGCTGGAGATAAAGTAAGGGAAATAAAGGTGTGGTGGAAAATTGAAGGCAGCTTTGGTTTAAGAATGCTGAAGGGTTCTAAGAGGAAGGGAGATTCAAGGAAGTTAGGGAGTGCCGTAATCTGAGGCACTGTGAAATAATTGCTCCATTCTTGTGACTGCGGAGGACATGGCAAGATTTATCCTTTCTTTCCTCCTCCATGATGATTGATCATAATTTATAACAATGAAAGTATTAATTCAAATTCTGCGCTCCACCAGTTACACACTGATTGCGAAGAAAGCAATATGACGAAAAGGTTATTTTTTACTGAGCTGATAGCCGATGCTGGTAAAGATAGAAGGATATGTAAAAAGGTCCGCTTACTTCACACACGCAGACACACACACACGCGCGCACACAAAAACACACACATACACACACTCGCTTACACAGACACGCACTCACAAACACACACAAAGAAGCACGCACATGTATTCACAAACACACACAAGAACACTTGCGCACAAACACACAGACATGCACGCAATCACACATGCACACACACAAACATGCACACACAGAGACACATGTGGTAGTATGACTAGGGGTATTATGGTACCTGCGAGTGTGAGCTGCCATTGGTGCAGAGGGCTCGCTTCTCACTGGCCCAAGTATCGTGTTCTCTGTATTCTTATTGGCCAAGAGGAAGGTAGCTCCGCCTATGAGGCGGGGTATAAGAACCCGTGTTCCCCAGCAGCCAGGCCATTTCTGTACGTCTGCTGCCGGGCTCACTTCTTGATGATTAAAGCCTTTAGTTTTGGACTTCACCTACGTTTCGTGTCCATTGATTGTGCATCAACACACACACACACACACAAACACACACACACACACGAATGCACACAGACACACACAAACACACACAATCATCCACCCCCTCCCCTGCTGCCTTCCAAGAGAACGCCTTGGAGGACAGGTTTGGGAAATCACGGCGATTATTCCCATCTTCCACCAGCACAGAGACACACACCTCAGTGGTCGGCATTAACGGACAGGCTTCTGGGGCACGATCTGTCACAGCCACACAGATGCTGATGTACATCAGGTATGTCAGCAACATCCAAGGGAGACTGGAGTCGGAGATCTGCTGGATCCCAGGATCCAGCTGGGACCTAGTCAGGCGGCGAGTCCCTGGACCAGCTTGTCCTGGAGTTGATGCAGGCGTGAGGTTGTCGCTGTGAGAATCAGGAAGGGCTGTCAGCGACACTACAAGTAGTTGATGAATATTGTGGTGGTGGTGGTGGGGGGGGGGGGGGGGGGGGGGTGTAGGGAAGGGGTCTGCCAGCGATGAATGGCGGGTGGGGGGGGGGTGCGGGGAGAGAGTCCCGAGGCATCCTCGATGTGAATTGGGGGCCGTTAAGCTGCACCAATGATCGCGGTGACCAATCGGGGCTGTAGCGGTGATCAGAGTGATTGATCGGAGCTGTAGCGGTGATCGGGGTGATTGATCGGGGCTGTAGCGGTGATCGGGGTGATTGATCGGGGCTGTAGCGGTGATCGGGGTGATTGATCGGGGCTGTAGCGGTGATCGGGGTGATCGATCCGGGCTGTAGCGGTGATCGCGGTGATTGATCGGAGCTGTAGCAGCGATTGCGATCACCGAACGGGGCTATAGCGGTGATCGCGATGATTGATCACGGTGACCGATCAGGGCTGTAGCCGTGATCGGGATCATTGATCACGGTGACCGATCAGGGCTGGATCCGTGATAGGGATCATTGATCACGGTGACCGATCAGGCTGTAGCCGTGATCGGGATCATTGATCATTGATCACGGTGACCGATCAGGCTGTAGCCGTGATCGGGATCATTGATCATTGATCACGGTGGCCGATCAGGCTGTAGCCATGATCGTGGTGATTGATCGGGGCTGCAGCGGTGATTGCGGTGACCGATCGGGCTGTAGCCATGATCGCGGTGATTGATCAGGGCTGTAGCCATGATCGCGGTGATTGATAGGGGCTGTAGCGGTCATCAGGGTGATTGATTGGGGATGTAGCGGTGATCGCGGTGATTGATCGGGACTGTAGCGGTCATCAGGGTGATTGATTGGGGATGTAGCGGTGATCGGTATGATTGATCGGGGCTGTAGTGGTGATCGGGGTGATTGATCGGGGCTGTAGCGGTGATAGGTATGATTGATCGGGGCTGTAGCGGTGATCGGGGTGAGTGATCGGGATTGTAGCGGTGATCGGGATGATTGATCGGGGCTGTAGCGGTGATTGGGTTGATTGATCGGGGCTGTAGCATTGATCAGGGTGATTGATCGGGGCTGTAGCGGTGATCGGGGTGATTGATCGGGGCTGTAGCGTTGATCGTGGTGATTGATCGGGGCTGTAGCGGTGATCTGGATGATTGATCGGGCTGTAGCGGTGATCGGGGTGATTGATCAGGGCTGTACCATTGATTGGGGTGATTGATCGCGCCTGTAGCGTTGATCGGGGTGATTGATCGGGGCTGTAGCATTGATCGGGGTGATTGATCGGGGCTGTAGCGTTGATCGGGGTGATTGATCGGGGATGTAGCGGTGATCGGGGTGATTGATCGGGGCTGTAGCGGTGATCGGGGTGATTGATCGGGGCTGTAGCAGTGATCGGGGTGATTGATCCGAGTTGTAGCGGTGATCGGGTTGATTGATCGGGGCTGTAGCAGTGATCGGGGTGATTGATCGGTGCTGTAGCGGTGATCGGGGCGATTGATCCGAGTTGTAGCGGTGATCGGGTTGATTGATCGGGGCTGTAGCAGTGATCGGGGTGATTGATCGGGGCTGTAGCGGTGATCGGGGTGATTGATTGGGGCTGTAGCATTGATCGGGGTGATTGATCGGGGCTGCAGCGGTGATCGGGGTGGTTGATCGGGGCTGTAGCCATGATCATGGTGATTGATCGGGGCTGTAGCGGTGATCGGTATGATTGATTGGGGCTGTAGCGGTTATCAGGGTGATTGATCGGGGCTGTAGCTGTGATCGGTATGATTGATTGGGGCTGTAGCGGTGATCAGGGTGATTGATCGGGGCTGTAGCGGTGATCGTGGTGATTGATCGGGGTGAGTGATCCGGGTGGCAGCGGTGATCGGGATGATTGATCGGGGCTGTAGCGGTTATCAGGGTGATTGATCGGGTCTGTAGCGGTGATCGGTACGATTGATTGGGGCTGTAGCGGTGATCGGTATGATTGATTGGGGCTGTAGCGGTGATCAGGGTGATTGATCCGGGCTGTAGCGGGGATCGTGGTGATTGATCCGGGCTGTAGTGGTGATCGGGATGATTGATCGGGGCTGTAGCATTGATCGTGGTGATTGATCGGGGCTGTAGCGGTGATCGGGGTGATTGATCGGGGCTGTAGCGGTGATCAGGGTGATTGATCGGGGCTGTAGCGGTGATCAGGGTGATTGATCGGGGTTGTAGCGGTGATCGTGGTGATTGTTCGGGGTGATTGATCCGGGTTGCAGTGGTGATCGGGGTGATTAATCGGGGCTGTAGCATTGATCGTGGTGATTGATCGGGGTGATTGATCGGGGCTGTAGCGGTGATCATGGTGATTGTTCAGGGTTATTGATCGGGTCTGTAGCGGTGATCGTGGTGATTGATCGGGGTGAGTGATCCGGGTTGCAGCGGTGATCGGGATGATTGATCGGGGTGATTGATCGGGGCTGTAGTGGTGATGGGGGTGATTGATCGGGGCTGTAGCGGTGATCGGGATGATTGATCGGGACTGTAGCGGTGATCGTGGTGATTGATCCGGGCTGTAGCATTGATCGGGGGGATTGATCCGGGCTGTAGTGGTGATCGGGGTGATTGATCGGGGTGATTGATCCGGGCTGTAGCGGTGATCGCTGTGATTAATCGGAGCTGTAGCGGGGATCGGGGTGATTGATCCGGGCTGCAGCGGTGATCCGGGCTGTTGCGGTGTTGCGGGGATTGATCCGGGCTGTAGCGGTGATCGGGATGATTGATCCGGGCTGTAGCGGTGATCGGGGTGATTGATCTAGGCTGTAGTGGTGATCGGGGTGATTAATTCGGGCTGTTGCGGTGATCGGGGTGATTGATCCGGGCTGTAGCGGTGATGGGGGTGATTGATTCGGGCTGTTGCGGTGATCGGGGTGATTGATTTGGGCTGTTGCGGTGATGGGGGTGATTGATCCGGGCTGTTGCGGTGATCGGGGCTGTAGCGGTGATCGGGGTGATTGATCCGGGCTGTTGCGGTGATCGGGGCTGTAGCGGTGATCGGGGTGATTGATCCGGGCTGTAGCGGTGATGGGGGTGATTGATCCGGGCTGTTGCGGTGATCGGGGCTGTAGCGGTGATGGGGGTGATTGATCCGGGCTGTTGCGGTGATCGGGGCTGTAGCAGTGATCAGGGTGATTGATCGGGGCTGTAGCGGTGATGGGGGTGATTGATCCGGACTGTTGCGGTGATCGGGGCTGTAGCAGTGATCAGGGTGATTGATCGGGGCTGTAGCGGGGATCGGGGTGATTGATCCGGGCTGTTGCGGTGATGGGGGTGATTGATCCAGGCTGTAGCGGTGATCGGGGTGATTGATCCGGGCTGTTGCGGTGATCGGGGTGATTGATCCGGGCTGTAGCGGTGATGGGGGTGATTGATCGGGGCTGTAGCGGTGATCGGGATGATTGATCCGGGCTGTAGCGGTGATGGGGGTGATTGATCCGGGCTGTAGCGGTGATCGGGGTGATTGATCCGGGCTGTAGCGGTGATCGCGGTGATTGATCCGGGCTGTAGCGGTGATGGGGGTGATTGATCCGGGCTGTAGCGGTGATGGGGATGATTGATCGGGGCTGTAGCGGTGATCGGGCTGATTGATCGGGGCTGTAGTGGTGATCGGGGTGATTGATCCGGGCTGTAGCGGTGATCGGGGTGATTGATCGGGGCTGTAGCGGGGATCGGTATGATTGATCGGGGCTGTAGCGGTGATCGCGGTGATTGATCCGGGCTGTAGTGGTGATCGGGGTGATTGAACGGGGCTGTAGCGGGGATCGGGGTGATTGATCCGGGCTGTAGCGGTGATCGGGGTTATTGATCCGGGCTGTAGCGGTGATCGGGGTAATTGATCCGGGCTGTAGCGGTGATCGGGATGATTGATCCGGGCTGTAGCGGTGATCGCGGTGATTGATCCGGGCTGTAGTGGTGATCGGGGTGATTGATCGGGGCTGTGGCGGGGATCGGTATGATTGATCGGGACTGTAGCGGTGATCGCGGTGATTGATCCGGGCTGTAGTGGTGATCGGGGTGAGTGATCGGGGCTGTAGCGGTGATCGCGGTGATTGATCCGGGCTGTAGCGGTGATCGGGGTTAATGATCCGGGCTGTAGCGGTGATCGGGGTGATTGATTCGGGCTATAGTGGTGATCGCGGTGATTGATCCGGGCTGTAGCGGTGATCGTGGTGATTGATCGGGGTGATTGATCGGGGCTGTAGCAGAGATCAGGGAGATTGATCGGGGCTGTAGCGGTGATCAGGGAGATTGATCCGGGCTGTAGCGGTGATTGGGGTGATTGATCCGGGCCGTAGTGGTGATCGGGGTGATTGATCCGGGCTGTAGTGGTGATCGGGGTGATTGATCCGGGCTGTAGCGGTGTGTCGGGTGATTGATCCGAGCTGTAGTGGTGATCGGGGTGATTGATCCGGGCTGTAGCGGTGATCGGGGTGATTGATCCGGGCTGTAGCGGTGATCGGGGTGATTGATCCGGGCTGTAGCGGTGATCGGGATGATTGATCCGGGCTGTAGTGGTGATCGCGGTGATTGATCCGGGCTGTAGCGGTGATCGTGGTGATTGATCGGGGTGATTGATCGGGGCTGTAGCAGAGATCAGGGAGATTGATCGGGGCTGTAGCGGTGATCAGGGAGATTGATCCGGGCTGTAGCGGTGATTGATCCGGGCTGTAGTGGTGATCGGGGTGATTGATCCGGGCTGTAGTGGTGATCGGGGTGATTGATCCGGGCTGTAGCGGTGTTGCGGGTGATTGATCCGAGCTGTAGTGGTGATCGGGGTGATTGATCCGGGCTGTAGCGGTGATCGGGGTGATTGATCCGGGCTGTAGCGGTGATCGGGATGATTGATCCGGGCTGTAGCGTGATTGGGGTGATTGATCCGAGCTGTAGTGGTGATCGGGGTGATTGATCCGGGCTGTAGCGGTGATCAGGGTGATTGATCGGGGCTGTAGCGGGGATCGGGGTGATTGATCCGGGCTGTAGTGGTGATCGGGGTGATTGATCCGGGCTGTAGCATTGATCGGGGTGATTGATCCGGGCTGTAGCGGTGATGGGGATGATTGATCCGGGCTGTAGCATTGATCGGGGTGATTGATCCGGGCTGTAGCGGTGATCCTAGCTGTAGCGGTGATCGCGGTGATTGATCCGGGCTGTAGCGGTGATCCTAGCTGTAGCGGTGATCGCGGTGATTGATCCGGGCTGTAGTGGTGATCCTAGCTGTAGCGGTGATCGCGGTGATTGATCCGGGCTGTAGCGGTGATCCTAGCTGTAGCGGTGATCGGGCTGATTGATCCGGGCTGTACGCTAATGCTGTTGTGGAGACTTTAAACTGATATGGGTGGGGTATGGATACTGGAGTAGGGAGATAGGGGAGATGGAAACTGGGTTTGACACAAAAGGCAGGAAGTAAACAAAAGAGCAAGACCTGGGAATAATAAGCAAAAACCAAACAGTGGCCCTATTGTCCCCAGAAATTGACTTAGTGTGAGAAAATGTGGTAAAAAAACAACATTAGAATTAAGAGTTCTACATCTTAATGCAAGTGGCAAAGAACTCAAGAGAAATGAACTGATGGTACAAATAGAGTTACATGGTTATTACCAGATAGTCATTGCTGAGAAATGGTTGGGTGCGAGGAAGTTGGGAAATCAATATTCAGGGCTATTTGATTTTTCGGAAGGACAGGGTGGAGGGAAAAGGCGGTGGGGTAGTTCTGCGAACAAAATAGGAATTAAGTACTGAGGGGCGATCCAGGCTCAGAGGATGCGGAGTCGATCTGTCTGGAAGTGACAAATATCAAAGGAACGAAGAGAGTGGTAGGAATATTGTATAGTGCCCCCTGAAAAGTGGCCACAATGTCGGAACGAGTTTAAATCAAGAAATAACGAATGCACAGAAAAAGGGCACTGCATCAATCATAGGCAACTTTAGTTTCATATGAATGGGCTAATGTCAAATTGGAAATGGCAGCCATGAGAATGAATTCAGAGTGCTTTCAGGATGGTTTCTTGGAGCAATATGTTATGGAGTCGACTGGGGATCAGGTTTTTGGACCTGGTCATGTGTTATGAGGCAGGTTTAATAAATGGTCTCAAGGTTAGGGATCCCCAGGAAGTAGTGGTCACAATATGGTGGAATTTAGCATTGAGCTTGAGTGTGAGAAAATTGGA
Organism: Scyliorhinus canicula; assembly: GCF_902713615.1. Lineage (NCBI taxonomy): Eukaryota > Metazoa > Chordata > Chondrichthyes > Carcharhiniformes > Scyliorhinidae > Scyliorhinus > Scyliorhinus canicula. The sequence continues at coordinate 116,717,073 of NC_052163.1, read as the reverse complement.
ACTGAAACATAAAGAAGAGGAATTATGGAGTTACGGGGCTGGAATTAGCCAAAGTAGACTGGTCATGTCGATTAATCATTAGGACAATAGCTAAGCATTGGCGGACATTTAGGGAGTTAATTCACGATCTACGGCAAAAATACATCCCAATGAGGAAGAAAGACGCGAAAGGGAGGAAGCATCTACCATGGATATTAAAGAAAGTTCAGGGGGTTATTAACTTGAAAGCGGAAACGTTTAAGGTGACAAAGGTTAGTGATAGGTCAGAAGAGGAAGACAGATTCAGATTGTAGCAAAGATAAACTAAAAAAAACACGAAGGAGGAAATAAATTAAGGGCAAACAAGCGAGAAATCGAAAAACAGACATTAAGAGTTTTTTTGCGTACATAAGCAGGAAGAGAAGTAAAATAAAGCATTGATCCCTTCGAACATGAAACTGCAGAATTAATTATGGGAAACAAAGAAATGGCAGAGGAGTTAAATAGATATTTAGCATCAGTCTTTACAGGAGAGGACACCACAAACATCTCAGAAATAGTCAGAAATATGGGGGAGGAATTAAACACAGTCAGCACCAGAGACTTAGTTGTCGGCAGGGTTAAAGGTTGAAAGGTCCCCTGGACCTGATGGTTTGCACCCCAGGATCTTAAAGTAGGTAGCTACAGAGACCGTGGATGCATTGGTGCACCTTTTTCAAAAATCTTTGGATTCTGGAGCTGTGCCAAAGGATTGGAAAACTGCCAATGTGGTACTTCAGTTATTGGAAACACTTTAGAATCAATTGTTAAGAGAGACTAGCAGTACATTTTTAAAGTCATAATCTGATCAAGCAGAGTCAGCATGGTTTCATGAAGGGGAAATCTATGTCTGACAAATTTACTAGAGTTCTTTGAGGAGGTATCAGCCAGGGTAGATAGAGGAGAGCCAGTTGATGTTGTATATCTGGATTTTCAAAAAGCATTTGATAAGGTGCCACACAAAAGGCTGCTATGCAAGATAGGGGTTCATGGTATAGGAGGTAATATTCTGGCATGGACAGAGGATTGGCTAACTAACAGGACACAGCGAGTAGTGATAAGGGGGTCTTTCTCAGGTTAGAGGGCATTACAAGTGAAAGGTAACGGGGAAGGCAAAAGGAATGCTGGCTTTTATTTCAAGGGGGCTGCAACGTAAAAGTAAAAAGATGTTGCTGAAACTGTACATGGTGCAAGTGAGGCCACATTTAGAATATAATGCACAGTTTTGGACTCCTTATTTAAGGAGAGATATATCATTGGAGGCAGTACAGAAGAGGTTGACTCAGATGGTCTTGTGTATGGAGGGATTGCCATATTAGTAACGATAAACAGGTTCAGTCTGCAGTCCTTGGAGTTCAGAAGAATGAGAGGTGATATGATTGAAACATTGAAGGCTCTTAGGGGGTAAGACAGGATAAACATTGGGAAGATATTTCCGCTCATGGAGGAGTGTAGGACCAGAGGCATAATCACAGACTAGGGGGGGGGGGGGGGGGGGGGGGGAGGTGGAGCTCATTTAAGACTGATTTAAGGAAGAATTTACACGGTCAAAGAGTGGTGAAACTTTGGAATTCTTTACCCAGGAAACTGGAGATCAAGTCATTAAATATTTACTTCCCTGCTAGCATGGTGGCTCCCACCTGGAGATTGGCACAAAGGCCCCCGCCAAGCCGTCCTAATTACCCCTCTCCCGCCCGACATCTTCTCTGTCTTCTTCCCCAGTGACCTTGCCCAATCCCCTCATCAACTCAACAACTGTGTAACGTCAGCCAATGCAAGCGAAACAGAGAATAAAAAGCGGTGAAAACAATCTTAACTTGTGCAAACATTCGAAAGTACATACTGTATAAAAACACACCACCAGGAAAATCAAACACATTCAACTCAGCCAACAGCAATAATGCCTGACTCTCCCCCATTCACCAACCCTGATGCAAACCCTCAGGTATTTCACTATTCCACTATTTCAACAGTACAACCAGTAAACCGACATGAACATATCAACCACAGAACAAAAGGAAATTTCCCACCTCTCGCCCTTCCTTAATGAAATTATCCACTTCCTTCGGAGTCAAAAAATAATGTCCACTGCCTTGAAAAGTTACCCACAATTTGGCTGACTACAACACCCCGAATCAAGCTTTTCTGTGAAAAAGGTGCCGTTTCGGCCTTATTGAAACCGCTCGTTATCTAGCCAGTTCAGCCCCAATGTCATGGTCTATCCTGATCCGGGTCCTCTCCCAGTTGCTTTATCCCACCTCAGGATCTTCTCCTTTTCCTGAAGTTTATGTTTACGCACAATCACCGCCCGTGGCGGCTCCCCAGCTCTTGGCCTGTGCCTTAAAGATCAATGGGCACCATCCACCTCCGGGGCCTTCTCAAATACTCCCACCAACCTTGCAAACATTTTGGAGGCAGAGCTCATAGTGCTTGTTCCCTGCAACACCCTTCGACACGTCTACAGTCTTGTCTCCGAGACTGATTTTCTTGGTCTTCCGTCTTTGCCCTCGGTACTTTGCAGGCCTGTCCTAACATCACCATCTCTGCCTCCAACGACACGACCTAGTCGCTGTGGTCCGGCATCGACCTCTCTACCTGTATCGTTGACCCTGGGATTCCAGGTGCTGCTCCACGAGATGTGAGGACCCTCGGAGAGCGGCTAACGCTCCCTCAATTGCCCTCGACCAATCCTCCTGCATCTCTTTTCTCTGCAGTCAAAACGATCCCTTCACAAAGTCCATTAACTTTTCCACCGGGAGTGTGGTTGTCGATGGTGATGTTCCCCCCTCCGCCATTTTCTCCACTGATGCAGCGCAACGGGTCACCTCCAACACTTGGGCCAGGGCTTTAACTGACTTTCGACGGGTTTGACAACCCAGTGACATCCCATCTTGGGGCGGGGGGTGGGGGGGGGGGGGGGGGGGGGGAGACTCTCCACAAACACTTATATTCCACTTTGTACACAAAATTCCCCCATTAGGTAAAAAGGGCCAAAATCAATTCCTCCAAGCAGGAGCCACCTCGTGTGTGACCGCTTAGAATATGGCCACCATGTAATGTGGGGGAGGGGGCTATGGTAGGTCACCAGATAAAGTGGGGGGGGGATGATTGGTGATGCAAGTGCTTCTCTAGATAGGAATAAGGGAGGATGGGGAGGGGGGTCATCTTGTGTGGACCTGGACAAGAGAGAGAAATGTGCTGGATGGTAATGGCAGTCTCCAGGGAAGGGGGAGGACGAGTTCCTTTGGTAAGATTAATAGCGTGGGATGCGCGTGGACTGAATGGACTGGTTAAACGATCCCGCGTGTCCACCCATCTAAGAAGTTTGAGGGTAGATGTGGATTTCCGACAGAAGATGGATCTGCGAGTGAAAGATCAGACACAATTGAGCAAAGGATGGATGGGACAATTATTCCACTCGAGCTTTGATTCTAAAGCAAGGGGAGTGGCGATCGTGCTTGGCCAAACAGTAGCATTTGCAGTGGCCAGGGAGGTATTAGATTTTGGGGGGGGGAGGTATGTGCTGTGAACGGAATGTTGGTGGGGACCCCAGCGGTTATAAATAATGTATATGTGCCCAATTGGGATAATGACGACTTCCTGAAGAAGATGCTGGCATCCACCCCGGATTTACACTCTCATCAATTGATAACGGGAGGAAGTTTTCACTGCGTATTAGACCCAAGGGTGGATAGGTCCAACGGCAAATGAATGGCTAGATCGGGGATGACAAGAGAGTTAGGAGTATTTTTGAAGCAGATGTGGGCGGCAGGAGGAGGGCGTGGATCACGAAGGTTCAGGTATCTGGGAGAGAGGAGTTTTCCATCTTCTCCATGGGCAGCACGGTAGCATTGTGGATAGCACAGTCGCTTCACACCTCCAGGGTCCCAGGTTCGATTCCCGGCTGGGTCACTGTCTGTGCGGAGTCTGCACATCCTCCCCGTGTGTGCGTGGGTTTCCTCCGGGTGCTCCGGTTTCCTCCCACAGTCCAAAGATGTGCAGGTTAGGTGGATTGGCCAGGCTAAATTGCCCTTAGTGTTGGGTGGGGTTACTGGGTTATGGGGATAGGGTGCAGGTGTTAACCTTGGGTAGGGTGCTCTTTCCAAGAGCCGGTGCAGACCCGATGGGCCGAATGGCCTCCTTCTGCACTGTAAATTCTATGTCTATGTGCACAAGGTATACTCCCGCATTGCTTTTTTTTAATGGTGGGGAAGTCTGTGTTGTTGGGATTAGCGGGCGGAGCATGCAGGGATTGTAGTCTTGGACCACGTGCAACACTATATACGGTTTGACTCAGGTCTGGCCCAAAGGTCAGGGTGGGGGGTGGACTCGGGGTTCCTAGCGAAGCAGGAGTTCTGTGCGAAAATGACCCAGGGATTAAGGACTATATCGACCTTAACCAAAATGGGACGTTTCTGCCTTGACTTTTTGGGAGGTTCTAAAGTCAGTGGTTCCTGGGGGGAGGGGGTGGGGTGATTATCTCCTATAAGGCCCATAGGGATAAACTGGAGAGGGTAGAGAGACACAGATTAGTGGGTGCTACCATAGAAGTAGATCGGTAGTGAGCGGTAACCCCACTAACTGCATCTCTTCTGTGAGGAGAGCAGGTCCAGTTGTCCAATCTGGCCACGGAACTCAGCTTCCTCTCCCCTGGAGCCGTTCTTGTGAATCTTCCCCTTGAGCTGAGAGAGATAGAGAGCGCTGCCTTGTCAGAAGCACTGCCCTTCAGTTGAAATCTTAACTGGGCGGCACGGTAGCACAGTGGTTAGCACTGTGGCTTCACAGCGCCAGGGCCCCAGGTTCGATTCCCGACTTGGGTCACTGTCTGTGCGGAGTCCGCGCGTTCTCCCCGTGTCTGCGTGGGTTTCCTCCGGGCGCTCCGGTTTCCTCCCACAAGTCTCGAAAGACGTGCTTGTTGGGTTAATTGGACATTCTGAATTCTCCCTCTGTGTACCCGAACAGGCGCCGGAGTGTGGCGACTAGGGGCTTTTCACAGTAACTTCATTGGAGTGTTAATGTAAGCCTACTTGTGACAAGAATAAAGTAAATATGAAACAATTTTAAACTAAAGGAAGCAGCAGGATTTAAGACCACACAGTGTGATTCTAAAGGGACTCAGCTTTGAAAGATCATTATGAAATCCCATTGAAAAGATTAGGTGGATGTTAAATATCCCAGAGGAATTTAATGGATGCTGGGAAACTATTTTTTTTGTAAATCTCCCTCACACACCCTTTCTGTCTTGATTTTATTTTTCTTGTTATCTCTTTCCCTTTAAGAACATTTTGGTTCTTTCATTTTCAATTAATCTGCTTAAGTCTTTCAAGCACGTGTCTTTTTGTGCGAGCGGCCCTTTAACACGCAGCATTGTGCTTCGATTACGGCCAAGGGCTTTCCTGCCATTGTGGTCTTTTCTGAAATGCCGGTATTCATGTGCACTGAGGGCAAGCGATTCCTGGACACCCAGTGACGGGAAACAGCCTTCTCCTAACCTCCCCCAGTCTCCTCGGCACCCGCTCTCTTCCCCACCTCCCCCCACCCTTCTCCTCTCTGTGCTTCCTGGCAATCTAATGCAGGAGTGACAAAGCATCAGTTTGTGGTGCACACAGCGGTTTAGCTAGACCAGCACACCATGCATCAAGTTGATGTAGTAAACAGGCTGACAGCTCCCAGCCGGAAATCTACAAGCTAATGTGGTTTCTGGTGTGTATTATTGCTGGGTCAAAAAATAAAAGCCTGCCTTGCAGACATTGCAGTTTAGAAGGAGGGCTGTCAATACAGTGGCCTGTTTGATTGGCGGCCGCTTTATTGTGTACTTCTTTAGTAGTTCCTGTGTTGCTTAACAGATTCCCCTATTATCCGACTGAAGCAAACCGGTCAGAAACCTTGGGGCGAGACCTTCCGGCTGCTTATGCCGGCGGGATGTTCCCGCACCGCCTCCGGCGCACCCTCACCGTGGGTTTGCGGCATCGTGGGGTGGATCTGATGGGAAATCCCATTGACAGCGAAGGGACCAGAAGATCACGCCATCAGCCAATGGCGGGCTGCCTCCCGCTGCCAAGGAACACGCCGCGGGGGGGGAGGGTAGAGAACTGATGCGCGATCAATAACCACTGAAATGGAGGAGTAGTCTGAATTGAAGGCTTTAATCTACAAGATGTTTCCCCAGCAGCTCGAGTACAGAAAGAACTATGGCTGCTGGGACACATGGGTTCTTATACCCCGCCTCATTGGGCGGAGCTCCCTTACATCTTATCCAATGAGAAAGCCACACTTGGGCCAATGAGTAGCGAGCCTTCTCCACCAATGGTAGCGCACACTCCCAGGTACCGTAGTACCTCTAGTCATACTACCACATTCACCCCTTGTTGAGAAAGGAACTGGGGGGGGGGGGGGGGGGGGGGGGGGGGGCGGGGGGGGGGGGTGGGGGGGTGCTTGGGCGTCCAGCCATGACTGGTGGTCCGGTGCGGGTGGGACAATTGACTGGTAGTATGACTAGTGATATGGGACTATACCTCTCCAACGGCGGCTGCCCACTGGCCCGTAACTATGTACAGAGTTGTGTTATCACACAGCAAATTATTTACAGAGTTAGAGAAAAAAAAGGCCCATTAAGAGTTCATATCGACTCGATCAGCTGATCGGGGGCCCTGGATGTCCTCTGCGACTGGCGGTGCTTCGTCAGAGATTTTGGAGGTGCGGGCGTCCATGACTCCGGGAGCGATGATCCGGTCCTCGTGGAGGTTTCGACATCCCTAGACGGAGCTGGTGAGGGCCGGGCCGTGGGGGGGGGGGGGGGGACTTCTGGTCCTCTAGGCGGTGCGGGTGAGGGGGTTGGGGGGTCAGGGAGGAGAGCACCTGCAGGGAGCAGTTGCGGTTGGAGGGGGGTGGGTGGGGCTGGTGCCGGGGACGATGGCGGGGATCCGGCGGTCGCCAGGTCACGTTGAGAGACCGTGTCCTGTCGGCCGTCGGGATACTCCACATACGCATATTGCGGGTTAGCATGGAGCAGCTGGACCCTCTCGACCAACGGGTCCTATTTGTGCGCCCGCACGTGTTTCCGGAGCAAGATGGGCCCGGGGGCCGCCAGCCAGGCCGGGAGCGGGGTCCTTGAGCAAGACATCATGGGGAAAACAAGAAGGCGTTCATGAGGAATTTGATTTGTAGACGTGCAAAGTAGCGACCGGATGGAATGGAGGGCGTCTGGGAGGACCTCCTGCCAGCGGGAGACTGGGAGATTTCTGGGCCGTAGGGCCAGTAGGACGGTCTTCCAGACCGTCCCGTTCTCTCTCTCGACCTGTCCGTTACCCCCAGGGGTTATAACTGGTCGTCCTGCTTGAGGCAATGCCCCTGCTAAGCAGGAATTGACGCAGTTCGTCACTCATAAAGGAGGACCCCCTATCGCTGTGTATGTAAGCGGGGAATCCGAACAGGGAGAAAATGCTGTGGAGGGCTTTTATGATGGTGGGTGTGGTCATGTCAGGGCAGGGGATGGCGAAGGGGAAGCGGGAGTACTCGTCAATCACGTTGAGGAAGTACGTGTTGCGGTTGGTAGAGGGGAGGGGACCTCTGAAGTCCATACTGAGGCGTTCAGAGGGATGGGAAGCCTTTATCAGATGCTTTTTCGGGGTGGTAGAAGTGCGGCTTGCACTCCGCGCAGATGTGGCAGTTCCTCGTGACTGTCCTGACCTCCTCGATGAAGTAGGGCAGGTTACAGATCTTTACAAAATGAAAGAAGCGGGTGACCCTCGGGTGGCAGAGGTCCACGTGGAGGGCTCGGAGGCGGTCCACTTGTGCGTTGGCACAGGTGCCACGGGACAGGGCATCGGGAGGCTCGTTGAGCTTCCCAGGACGATACAAGATGGCGTAGTTCTAGGTGGATAACTCGATCCTCCACCGCAGCATCTTGTCGTTTTTTATCTTGCCCCTCTGTGCATTGTCAAACATGAAAGCCACCGACCGTTGGTCTGTGAGGAGGGTGAACCTCCTGCCGGCCAGGTAATACCTCCAATGTCGCACAGCTTCTACTATGGCCCTAGAGGAGTGGCGGATTTTGGAAGCATGGAGGGTGCGGGAGAAGAAGGCCACGGGTCTGCCTGCTTGATTGAGGGTGGCTGCCAGAGCTACGTCGGACGCGTTGCTCTCGACCTGGAAGGGGAGGGACTCGTCGATGGCGCGCATCGTGACCTTTGCGATATCCGCTTTGATGCAGCTGAAGGTCTGGCGGACCTCCGTCGACAGGGGGAAAGTGGCTGTTTGGATGAGGGGACGGGCTTTGTCGGCGTAGTTGGGGACCCACTGGGCGTAATAAGAGAAAAACCCGAGGCAGCGCTTCAGGGCCTTGGAGCAGTGAGGGAGGGGGAGCTCCATCAGAGGGCGCATGTGTTCCGGGTCGGGGCCTATCACTCCATTTCGCACTACGTAGCCGAGGATGGCTAGACGGTCGGTGCTGAACACGCATTTGTCTTTGTTATAAGTCAAATTCAGGAGTTTTGCGGTTTGGAGGAATTTGCGGAGATTGGTGTCATGGTCCTGCTGATCGTGGCCGCAGATGGTGAGATTATCGAGATACGGGAAGGTTGCCCGTAAACCGTATCAGTCGACCATTCGGTCCATCTCTCATTGGAAGACCGAGACCCTGTTTGTGACACCGAAGGGAACCCTTAAAAAGTGGTAGAGCCGCCCGTCCACTTCGACCGCAGTGTACTTGCGATCGCTCGCGCGGATGGGGAACTGGTGGTAGGCGGACTTGAGGTCCACCATGGAGAAGACCTTGTACCGTGCGATCCTGTTGACCAGGTCGGATATACGGGGGAGAGGGTACGCGTCCAGCTACGTAAACCTGTTGATGGTCTGATTGTAGTCTATGACCATCCTATTCTTCTCCCCGGTCTTTACCACCAGAAATTGCGCTCGCCAGGGGCTGTTACTAGCCTTGATGACCCCTTCCTTCATAATCCGTTGGACCTCGGACCTGATGAAGACCCGGTCCTGGGCACTGTACCGTCTGCTCCTGGTGGCAACAGGTTTGCAATCCGGGGTGAGGTTTGCAAACAAGGACGGGGGATCGACCTTGAGGGTCGCGAGGCTGCAGACAGTGAGGGGGGGCATAGGGACGGCGAATTTAAATGTCAGGCTCTGGAGGTTACACTGGAAGTCTAACCCCAGGAGTGCGGCTGCACAGAGGTGGGGAGGACGTAGAGTCTGTAATTTTAAAACTCCCTCCCCTGGACCGAGCGGTCCGCTATACAATACCCCGTGATCTCCACTGAATGGGAGCCAGAGGCCACGGCGATTTTTTGCTTGACAGGATAGACAGGGAGAGCGCAGCGCCTTACCGTGGTAGGGTGTACGAAATTCTCTGTGCTCCCGGAGTCCAGCAGGCAGGTCGTTCCGTGCCCGTTGACCAGGACCTTCGTTGTTGCCGTAGAGAGGGTGCGGGATCGAGACTGGTCCAGAGTGACTGAAGCGAGTCGTGGCCGAAGATCGGAGTCGTCATAGGGCAGTGCGTAGTCACCCACGCCGGGGTCCTCGGAGCCGATCCAAGATGGCGACGCCCATCGGTCGCACATGGCGGGGGGGTGGACAAAATGGCGGCGCCCGTCCCCCGCACGTGGCGTTGGAAGCATAAGATGGCGGCGCCCGGAGGCCACACATGGCGTTGGGGGATGGGGACAGAGAAGTTTGCGGGCCGCACGGGGCCCTTGGAGAGAGGGGAGGGTGGGTGTGCCCGGGACCGCAGCGACTGCCTTGGCCTGGCAAACAGACAAAATGTGGCCTTTCTTCCCGCAGCCCTTGTACATTGCCGATCGGGCTGGGCAACGCTGTCGGGGGTGTTTTGCCTGGCCCCAAAAATAACAACGGGGCCCAGCGGGTTTTCAGGGCGTCTTGCGGCGCAGGCCTAGGGTGATTCCGAGTCCGTGGGGGAGAGGGAGGCTGAATTCCACGCCGCGCGGTCGGGGTTTCGCTACAAGCAGTCAACGCGTTTCACAGCCCATCTGCCACATTTATCAGGCACTCCCTCCAGCACCAGTGCACAGTGGCAACAGTGTGTACCACCTAGAACAGACTGGTCCAAGGTACGGCCAGGCACAGCCCCCGAAGCCCCTCCATGGGGGCCACCAGATCCACTTTCCAAAATCCCAAATGTCAAGGAGGTTTGGTTCAATGGAGGGATCTGTGTTGAGTTGCTCCTCCAATCACTGCTCTGTTTCTCTACCGTGTTTGCTTCTGATAGGCTGGCTAGTGAGCCGACCAGCAGCAAATGAGGTGCAGAAACAGTCTCTGATTGGAGGAGCAGTGAACACAGGCGTTGGTGTGGGTACTGAGACCTCACAGCTCCGAGGACCTGGGTTCGAATCCCGGCCCCGGGTCACTGTCCGTGTGGAGTTTGCACATTCTCCCCGTGTTTGCGTGGGTTTCACCCCCACAACCCAAAGATGTGCAGGTAGCTGGATTGGCCACGCTAAATTGCTAATTTGGGGTGACGTTACAGTGCGCTCGGGGGGGGGGGGGGGGGGTGATGTTACAGTGCGCTCTGGGGGGGTGACATTACAGTGGGCTCGGGAGGAGGGTGACGTTTTGGTGGACTCACGGGGGGTGAAGATTTGGTGGGTTGACGGAGGTTGAGGTTTTTTCAGGCCGATGTTTGGAAGGTTCATACAGGACCACGAGAATGTCAAGAATCAGTGGACCCGATGGGGGTTACTGGTGCAGTGGTGAGTGTGTGAGCATTTGTATGTGTGTGTGTGAGTGAGAGTGTGTATGTGTGTGTGTAAGAGTGAGAGTTTGGATGTGTGTGTGTGAGAGTGTGTGTGTGTGAGAGTGTGTATGCGTGTGAGAGAGTGTGTGTATGAGAGTGTGTATGTGTGTGTGAGTGAGAGAGAATCTGTATGTGTGTGTGAGTGAGAGTGTGTATGTGTGGGAGTGTGTGTGTATGTGTGTGTGAGAATGTGAGAGTGTGTGTATGTGTGTGGGAGTGTGTGTGTGAGAATGTGAGAGTGTGTATGTGTGTGTGTGAGAGTGTGTGTGCGTGAGAATGTGAGAGTGTGTATTTGTGTGTGTGAGAGTGTGTGTGCGTGAGAATGTGAGAGTGTGTATTTGTGTGTGTGAGAGTGTGTGTGTGTGTGAGAGTGTGTGTATATGAGAGTGTGCATGTGTGTGTCAGTGAGAGTGTGTGTGGGAGTGTGTGTGTATGTGTGTGTGAGTAAGAGTTTGGATGTGTGTATGTGTGAGAATGTGAGAGTGTGTATGTGTGTGAGTGAGAGTGTGTATGTGTGTGGGTGTGAGAGAGTTTGCATGTGTGTGTGTGAGAGTGTATATGTGTGTGTGAGTGAGTGTGTATGTGTGTGTCAGTGAGAGAGTGTGTGTGTATGTGTTTGTGAGTGAGAGTTTGGATGCGTGTATGTGTGAGTGAGAGTGTGTGTGTGTGTGTGAGTGTGTGTGTGTGTGTGAGAATGTGAGAGAGTTTGTATGTGTGTGTGAGTGAGAGTGTGTATGTGTGTGTGTGAGTGAGAGTTTGGATGTCTGTATTTGTGTGAGAGTGTGTGTGAGTGAGAGTGTGTATGTGTGTGTGTGTGAGAGAGTGTGGGTATGAGTGAGAGTGTGTATGTGTTGTGTGTATGTGTGTGAGAGTGTGTGTGTGTGAGTGAGAGTGTGGGTGTGAGTGAGAGTGTGTGTATGTGTGAGAGTGTATGTGTGAGTGAGAATGTGTTAGTGTGTATGTGTGTGTGTATGCGTGTGTGAGTGAGAGTGTGATAGTGTGTATGTGTGTGTGTGAGAGTGTGGGTGTGAGTGAGAGTGTGTATGTGTGTGTGAGTGAGAGTGTGATAGTGTGTATATGTGTGTGTGAGAGTGTGTGTGTGTGTGAGTGTGTGTGTGAGTGAGAGTGTGATAGTGTGTATGTGTGTGTGTGAGAGTGTGTGTGTGTGTGAGTGTGTGTGTGAGTGAGAGTGTGATAGTGTGTATGTGTGTGTGTGAGAGTGTGGGTGTGAGTGAGAGTGTGTATGTGTGTGTGAGTGAGAGTGTGATAGTGTGTATGTGTGTGTGTGAGTGTGTGTGTGTGTGTGAGTGTGTGTGTGAGTGAGAGTGTGATAGTGTGTATGTGTGTGTGTGAGAGTGTGTGTGTGTGAGAGTGTGTGTGTG